>NC_056743.1:1302272998-1302380498 GCF_019279795.1 Protopterus annectens | reverse complement strand
ATTGATGAGAGAGGGTCTACTGGAGAGCTGAAAGAAACTTGTCTGAACAATGAAATAAATGGTATGTCGGTTTTGTTGGATTTCTATAAAAGACATAATGTTTTTGCACACTAGAGAAGGGAGGTGGAAGTTGTGTCCAGGATATGATATGATTGGCAAGAGAACTTTTTTCTAATTTCTGCGGTAGTTTTTTTTTCTTAAAATTGTACAATCTTGGGGGTAGTTTCTGCAAGGGTGCTGTACTAGCCAAACATTCACTAAATATAAGATGTGTAGCTATATGCACTTTTAAGTACGGTTAAGTTCTTGCCAGCCTTTGCAAGCACAGTGCTCTGATCTCAAGTTTAACAGGGCTGTACATGTCTCTGGTGGTAAATATGAACTACCTCTGTCTTATGTGTGGTAGCTAGTTTGAACAAAAATTTCTTGTACTGTAACTTGTCTGAGTGGTACCTTTTTAATGAAAACACAGTACATTCAGATGTTCACATGGCCTGGCCCAGTCAAGCACACCAATGCTGTTTGAATTGAAAAGACATTATGCCTCTGAGGTCTTTATTTTGCTGTGCAGCATGAAGTTGCTGCTGTTAACTTACCATGTAATGCCTGTGCTGACCACATTTAAATCAGTGGTAGTGAGTTCAGCAAGTTTCATTGTCAGTTTGGATAATTTGCATTCTGCCTACGTAACATTCACTGCCAGCATTGGTCATGTGAATTTGCGTCCTCTTGACTCTTGATGGTTTCCTAATATGAAAGGAGGGATTTGGGAGTATACATGTTAATGTAGGTAATTTACTTTTCTGGTATGGGCCCATTGATATCCTTCACCCTGCAGAGCTAGCATGATGGTAAGGAACAAGTGTGTGGCAGTTGGTGGATTTTTGTCTCTCTGCATTACTCCCCTTTTCCTCTTCTTATTGTGTTAAGGGTAGAACAAGTGCTTAAGACCACATCATGGATGCACATTGTCCTACATGCTTGCAGAACTGTTGCTGGAGTGTTGTGCATACTTTTGCAGTCTGTTTCACTCCTGTCCTTTCCTGACCATTTTTCATAATTATTGCTTAATCAAATTTCAGATTATTGGGTTGCGTTTGGGCCTTGCTGACCCTACATCTGAGAAATAGTTTGATTTAATAGGTGCTTTTATCATAGTACAATATAGAGAGAGATTGAGGGCAAGAAAACCTTGCTTGGATGAGCCAGATGTTCTGCCATTCGAGTGTTGGCTTAACCATGAGACAATAGTTTATGCTGCTTTTAATTTTGCCCAAGGATTTCGGTCTGTTTGTTGCATGTATAGCTGTGCAAATTTTGCGGGGAGTGGGGATACATGTACAGTCACATGCATTTTCTAGCTAGTGAGAGAGTAACTTTTCTGTTTTGCCTTGCTCTTTGGTGATTTCTTGTGTAGTGGTCGGTAATTCTATACAGATGTAGCAGCCAAGTAACTGCTGTATGAATTTTATTGCAGGAACAGTTCCTTTACCCAATGGAAACCATGTTAAATTCAATCCCATCACAGATACCCATGTTGTTTCCAACGGCTTCAGTCAGTACCACACTGTGCATAAAGATTCTGGCCTCTACAAAGACCTTTTGCATAAACTGCATTTGGCAAGAGTGGGAGACTGCATGGGTGACTCGAATGAAAAACCTCTGAGGCGTAATAACAGCTATACATCTTACACCATGGCAATCTGTGGCATGCCTCTTGATTCCTTAAAACCTAAAGAAGGTGAGAAGATGGAAGAGGCTGAGAAACCTGCTGACTTGAAGAAAAGAATTAGAATGGACAGTTATACCAGTTACTGCAATGCCGTTGCTGATTCTACTCCTGTTCCAGATATGGAAGTGGATAAAGGAAAACTGGAGATGGACATCGGTGTCCGGAATGGCAGTGATGTGTCACTAGAGGAATGGAGGGAGCAGGATAAACCAGAAGTCTCACTTCTCTTTCAGTTTCTTCAAATCCTGACAGCATGCTTTGGATCATTTGCTCATGGTGGCAATGATGTCAGGTTAGTTTTTATGGATGGTAAAAAGGGCGCTTGGGGGTTTCAAATGGTGGCTGGGAGTTTCAAATGGTGGCTTGTACATTTTCCATTGCTGTGTGCCTACACAGTTCCGTTCAGTACTAGACCACAGCCCTCTTGAATTGTGGATGGTTTTTCTCCCCGAGCTTGGAATTTTGCCTTGGTGGGTCTGTCTTAACATTTGCTTTACTTGTGTTGCCAGAGTGATTGTCCATATTGCTATGTTAATTATTAGATTAGTAGCCTCTTGGAAATTCACTCAGCCCATGCTCTGTCTTGCCTGGTGACTGATGCTGAGCTCCTTTATCTTCAGTAGGTGGCCATCTATGGCTTCTGTGCTTTAATACAGTGCTAGTATATTCTTTCCACTTCAGGTAACAAGGTCAGTGCTAGCACAGTAAAATGCCAACACTGCTGTAGCCCATTGTACTCTTCATGGGTACTTGCTGTGAATGTGTAATGAGTACATGTGAAAATGTGCAAGTTATTACTGTTAATATGGAAGCTACATAGTGCAGTCATCCATGGGAGTTGACATCTGCTAAACAAGGTTGAGACCCACATCCAAAAATGCATGATTCCTTTTGCTGGAGTAGATCCAAATGGAAGCTGTAAATTATGGGTAAAAAGTCTAACTCCTCTTTCTCTCTCCTAGCAATGCAATTGGTCCGCTTATAGCGCTCTATCTCGTATATCAAAGTGGCAGTGTTTCTACAGCAGCAGCCACACCCATCTGGCTATTGTTATATGGCGGAGTGGGCATTTGTATTGGATTGTGGGTCTGGGGAAGACGTGTTATCCAAACAATGGGAAAGGATCTCACTCCTATTACACCTTCCAGGTAAGTGGTGTATGAACAATATTGAACTGTTAAGGACCTTTCTGCTTCATGGATAAAACAAGGGTTTTTATTTGTGGAGTGGTAGTTGAAATTGACAGAACTGCTGTGTTTGTGGTGGGCACATATGCTGAAATAGCTTTATCTGAGTACTCGTCTTACTCCTAGGTTTAGTGATGTCCTACAGGAGTGCTTCACTTCAATGCAGACTACCATCAACTTGTTTTAGCTTAATTGAGTTGCAGTGTGTTTTTTTTTTTTTTTGTTTTGTATTTTTTTTTTTTTTTTTTTTTTTTTTTGGTCAGGATTCACAAAATGGTATCTCAGTTCAGTACAGTTTCCATTTGTGCAGTGTTTAGAAATTGCTTTGCTACTGAGCATCTCATTACTACCCTTTTTATTCTTGCACTTTCAACCCTGGTAACCCACCTGGCTTGCATAAAACTTATTTGCATTTGTAGCAAAGACACTTAAAAAGGAAAGCAAATGACATTGGTGACTAGTCTTGTCTGTTGCCCCATTAGATTTTCATGTTTTTTTTTTCTCTCTCTGAATTAATATCTACTTGTGTTGCTTTCTTGGTGTTTGCAAAGAGAAAATTGACCATTTTCAGAAGCCACAAGTGGAACAGTAGAATGCTGTGATGATAAGTATTTTATTTTTCTTCCCCCAGTGGTTTCAGTATCGAGCTTGCATCTGCAGTGACTGTAGTGATGGCCTCCAATGCTGGACTTCCCATCAGTACAACTCATTGTAAGGTAAGTAGTTAACTGTTCAGATCCCTGTGGCTGCTTTGCTAGGCACCCATTATGCTACTTTAACAATACATTTGCCAGGCAGCATATCATTTTTATTTTCTAAGATTTTTGACTACGACAAGAAGTAGACAAGAAAAGCAATGGGGGGGGTGATATTCCTTGCTTGTGCCTGTTTGGTTGTGGGACTACTTTACCAAAACTTGGTGGTAGCATCTTTGGTTCGATTTTAGTTTTCACAAAAAGTAGTTTGACTTGAACATGGTTGTTATCTTGTCTAATGTATTGCAATTCTAATTGATGCTTTGTTTTATAGGTTGGGTCAGTTGTGTCAGTTGGCTGGCTGCGTTCAAGAAAAGCTGTTGACTGGAGACTGTTTAGGAACATCTTTCTGGCTTGGTTTGTCACAGTCCCCATCTCTGGTCTCATCAGTGCTGCTATTATGGCCCTGTTCAAACATGCAATACTGCGAGTGTGAGGATCAGTGTGTTCTGAGATGTTTGAAAGAAGTTACTTCCTTTAGCCCATTTGCTGCTGCTCACCATGTAGACGAAGCCACTGGAGCCTTTTGACCATATGTGGACATTTGATCTAAATGTTCTTTGTAAACATTGGTTCATTGCTAATTGTTTAGCTTGAGCTTCCAACATCTTTGTTTCATTTGTCAGATGTTTTTAACTTCAGCAATGGTCTTGTTTCCAGCTGTGTACAGAATTTTTGTAATGTAGATTTTGTACTAAAATCTGATCCTGTTATAAAATTCATGCACATTTTTAAAATGCAGTTTTAAGTGGTGCAAGGCTGAAAGCAAATTGAATGGTGCTGAAGACTCCGTTTCACACAAGTACCAAAGCTGTGAGTTGCTTCTTTTGGAGCAGGTTTTACCATTCACTTACTGAGCACTGGTTCAGATTGAGTAGCAATGTCAGCACATGACTTTGTCTCTGTGAAGCCCAGATTGTATGACCAAAGTTGTCCATTGACCATATTTCCGTCACGTCATGATCTGAAGCATTTCTGCTTGTGTTGGTCCAGAAGGATAGTGCCAGTAGCCAAGTGAAGATAACAGGATCGCTTTCAGATGTATCCTATGCTTCACATCTTTATTTTTTTGGGCAATGCCTGATCTATGAGTCAGGGGCCAAATACTCTTCTTGAAATTTAAACTAAGGTGTACAGTAGTACATGCTGTTAGTCTTCCATGGAACTGGAGTAAAGATAGGATTAAATAAAGCCTACAAAACTGTTGTCTGTGTCAGCGCTTTTAGTTTGACTTTACATTGTGTATAGATGTGTAAAGCAACTTTCAGTCTGTTAATTGCATCCCTTTTTTTTTTTTTCTTTGCTTCCCATGTGTAGTAGATAATCAGTGTATTGAAATCCATTGAGAAAAGCATGCCCTACCTCCATATTGTGATTCTTGAAATGCTAGACATTGCTTTCATAATGCCTCATGAATAAGTAGTGTTATCCTTTTCTGCAACCTACTGGCATTGATGGAAAACTATAAGGAGCTCTACACAATCCTTTCTCTGTCATTCTACAGATTAGTTAAGAGCAGTGTAGTGCTGATGGGAACCACAGGTGTTGGAACTGAAGTGCCCGAAAACTAATAAATACATCCTAAATAGCTGTAATCTAGTGTCCATATGGTTTCTGTCCTTCCCACCATGAGCCTTGATTGCATTTTAATATTTTCAGGCTATGGGTACTAGTGTTTGTGTACCCTCCTCCTGTAATACTTGTGATGCTTCTGTCTGTGGGAGTCTTAAAAATCCCTTTTAAAATCTACTGTCTGAGCAGTTGCTAGGGTGAAGACCCTTCTCTTGTCAGATGCCTTCAGTCTGGTCTGCCAGAGTTGTGGAGAAGTGAGAATTGTGTTCTGAATGGCAAGAAGCACCATAAATATACAGCCCCTTTGAACGTGGGAGAAATATGGTAAACCCAGGCTTCATACTTGAGTGCAATACATAGCTGTGCTGTCACTCTTGGCTGTACTTTCACTCTTTCTGCTGAAGACGGCAAAGCTTGTTTTATAGTCTGTACCATCTAAGTTCCTTGAATTTTTGCCTCTGAAATTTTGTAAAGTGACTACTCTTTTCAAGTGAAAGTCCATGGTGGCAATGACTGAATTTGCTGTTTTCAGCTATTGGTTTTATCTGGACTTTGTAGATAAATGGAAATTGGTTCTGTGATGGAAACTGTTTGTGACGACTGGTCTTGTAGGGGTGGGTCCAGGATGTTTTTAATCGGGCTTGGCCTTTCCGAAAAAAAGAGTAGTCTGGGGTGGTGACTGTTAGGAACTCCAGAATAGTATTGCTGGTTAGACCTTCATTGAGGTTTTCGTATGCAGTTTTAATTTTACTGAGTGTCACTCAGTTACAAGACTTTCTTGTTGTACACATTTATGTCCGTGATTAAAATACCAACTCCCTTGTCTGCTTTCATAATTTATCCCAACTGAGGTTTTTGAGAGCAGAAAGTTCTTGGTCTTTCACTGTAAAAAAAAAAAAAAATGGAAGATGTTTTCTGTAATAGTTTCTGATGTCCATTTCACATGTGGATCTGATGTCCTTTTCATTTCTCTGCTGATGGGTTTGAATCAGATTCAGCTGCTTCTATCATATTCGGCTCCAAAATTCTTGCTCCTTCCTTTACTCGTACCTTTACTCATAATGCTTTGCTAACTTAACATACCTCCGATTTCATTTGTCAATATTTATCTTCAGCCGTCTATCGTGTTGCTCTTGAGCTTTGGTAGTTAATTTCAAGCTTTTGTGGGTTACACTTTAGAAAAACCTCTATTCTTGTATCTAATCTTACTTTCTTTTATTTCCCTTGGCAGTTTTGTACTATCTTAGATACCAGTTTATCGGTACTGTTCTAAACTATCATCTTTGGTACTCTCTCATTTCAAAACTTGTACTTTCTCTTTACAGTACCCTTTACACTACCATTGTTGGTAGTCCTGTGTATTTCTTAAGAAAAATAAATGAGAAGCTTTATTTGCATAGTTTAATTTATTTTTGTAGTTATGACTGATGAGCCTGCCTGGTTCAAAAAGTGCATTACCTGTGGGCATAAAATCCCTAACAATGTGTATAGTGCATGGTACCCACTTGTTTGGACGTGGCTTGCCTTATTTGCTCTGGGTTTAATTCCACAGCTCTTGCTGATCTTGGAAACAAGCTAGTGTTGAAGGGTCTTCTCCCTTCTGCTTCCATAGCTGGGGCTCAAACCCTTTCTAAGAAACCAGACAAGGGGAAGCCTGACTTTGCTTCTAGGGATAATCATGCAAGAGGTACCCCAGACCACTCTTCCTCATCAGAGCCTCCTATTAAGATAAAGTTGGATCTGATAACTTTGGAATCAGTTGCCTCTAAATCTGTCCCTAGCTGAACCCCTTTGTTCCTTCCAATTTGGTCAGTTCATAGCTCCCTTCACCTTTCTTGGAAGTATCCCCTCCACAGGGCATTCCAGACCTCCGTCCTCCACATTTTCTCTTTGGGCTTCCAGAAGTTTATCTAGAACTGATGTGAATAGGATGATGAGACAATCTCTCGTCGCCGATTCAATTGGGGGTGCTTCTGGCTCTAACTCCACCGGATCTGCAAGCTGACCTTTTTTTTACTCCTCCAATCCAACCCACTGTTTTAGAGCTTTCAGATCTGAGACCCCAGGTGGTGCCCTCATCTGAAGACTTTTCTGTTCAACTCTGGTAGTCTTCTGAGTTGCAAGAGCCTTAGGACATTCCTGCCTTCCTTGGATTTGATAGCTTGGCCTCCATTGGTTCTCTCCTCTGAGCCTCATTCATCCGTTCCACTGGGACAGCTAGCCTGATCAAAGTATCCAGTCAGTCATCTCTTCTGATACTTCCCCAGAAAAGTTGACACCTAGATTGCCCACAGGAATTTCTCAATGGAGGGCACTGATTTTTGATGAGGGGGAGGTCTCCCTCCACATCTCCCCTTGAAGACCTCTCCTTTGGAGGCATCCTAGAGCTCTGGAAAGAAAAAGGTGGTTGGTCCTCTGATACCCCCTACCAGAAGGAATCTGTGTTGTAGAGGTTTTCAAGTCTGGACAGTCTTCTACTTAAGTGGCTGTACCAACCGGCGAACTCTTGGCTCTTGACTGGTGTGGAAGGTGTCTGGTACTGTAGAGCCAATCCCTAAACAACTTGATAAATTTTAACTCCTAAGGACCACAGTGGAGCAGAATGGTCACGGTTGATGTCATGTTTGTGGCAGCAGCCACCAAGAAAGAGCTTGCACTCCAGTAACTGAATTACTTGGCAGATTTTATGAGATTACAAAGAGGTTTGACCAAATGTTTTTCCTAATCTCTGGGCCCATGGCTACTGAGGACCAAAATAGTCTCCTTACAACTGACCACCCTCCAGTCAATTTCTAATGTGTCCATGATGCTGAACTCTCCTGCAGTGGAAGGTACCTCACAGTAGGTAGGTTCAGGCATAGCCAAAAGGAGATCTGTCTGGATGCGACTGATTTTGCAGAACACCAAGTCTTTGTTCATCAGTGTTCCCTTTGGATCTTCCTTATTTGCCCCCAAAGCAGAGGCCACATCTTCAATTGTGTGCAAGAGGGAAAGACCCTGTCCGCCATATGTTAACTCCTCAAAGTCCTTTCTCAAGCAATCAACAGGGAGGTAGGACAGTGTGATTTAGCGAATCCCATGGTCCTCTTCCAGGACTCAAATGGAGATATTTCCTTGAGAGGAAGAAGGAGGGCTCAAATAGACCCCATCCCTACGTCAAAGGTTGCCTGCAGAACCAGGACTACAGAAATTCCTTCTCTGCGCTCTTACTAGCACTGCTGAAGGGATGTCTGACTGTTGCCCTCTGGAGGCAGTCTGGGACATTGTGCCTGCACCAGACAGCATACCTAATCTATAGCAAAAGATTACTAGTTGCTGAGAATCGTATCCAGAGGTTCTATTGTATAACATTTTCCCCAAATTTCCTCTACTACAAAGTCCCCTGATCCAATACTGCACAGTTTCCCTCTGACTGGGTGGAAGTAGAAAATTTAGTAGGAAACCGTGTTGTCCAGAAGGCCCCCAGACCAACTACGATCTGGATTCTATTCAGGATTCTTCTTGGTGCCATTCAGTTTGTGAGACATTCAAGGTTCCCAATGGCCATGGTTCAATATATTTTGCCTCTACTGCAAAAGGATGATCAGGTGTGCTCAATAGATCTTCGGGATGCATTCTATCACATCAGAATGTCTGTGCTTCCAGTTGGGAGACTGTCATTACTAGTTCAGAGCACTGCCCTTTGGTCTCATTACAGCTCCCAGTGTGCTCAAAAAATACATGGCAGTGGTAGCAACCCACTTGAGACTGCTGGGATGCCGAGTGTATGTAGACGACTGGTGACTATCTGCCCCAACCAGGTATCAACTACAAACAAGGGACTACTTGCTCCAGTTGTGCATTCATCTAGGCATCAGTCATTTACAACAAATTGCAGCTCACACCTCTGCAGAGTCTGGAGTTCATGGGTACTGATCTGAATACAGTCCATCAGCCACTGAGATCCCAGGTCAGAAAAGTAATTCAAAATTATTTTCTTCCAGTATGACTAATTTTACAAGCTTTGGTATCCATAGAAGATGTTGACACCCTCATGGAATCCTTTGAACAAGCTCTCGGGTAATCCATTTGTTCACCCCCTACCCATGGCCACTGTGACCATGGAGGTCTACCAACTGGGGTGGGGTGGGGGCACTACTTTGGAGGGACAGTCCAATGTCCTCTAAATGAGAACAGGTCTAGCTTTGTAGGCCTTTCCAGCTGCTCTCAATCTGGGATAGTTGCTTTTCAGACAATGGTCAGTGGTCTGCTTTATTGAGAAATAATGTGTGGCAGTTGGCGGTCTCTTCCATTCATGTTCTAATAGCAATGCACATTCTGAGGAAATCTAATGTGATTGACAAATTATGCAGGTCCATTCTAATGCCTTTTGTGTGGTGTCTCCGTGGCAGAATGTTCTGTTGAGGCCAGCCATGCTGTGATCTGTTTGCATCTTCCCTAAACAATAAGTGCAGTTGGGGGGTTTGCTCTGTTTGCTGCAGTGGAGGAGTTACCAAGGGATGCACTAGTCCCATGATTCGCCCTCCAGTCATCTTTATGCTTACCCCCCTCTGTGTCACATTGATTTCTGCAGAAAGCATTCCAGTTGGAGAGCACGGTGATCCTTATTGCCCTCATCTGGCCTCATCAGATTCCTCTGGCCTTGCCTTCTGCATCCACCCTGGATAGTGGATCCAGATCTTTCTCACTTGACCGAGATGACTCATCCAGATGTAACAGGCCTCGAACTATGACTACATGGTTTGTCCAGTTCCATTGATTGCTAGACAGACCAGGCTCTCATCTCCATTCTATCCTGTCTTACCTTTTCAAAAAGCTTTTAGAAGGATTTACAAAAGTAAATGTAAGACTCTGGTATTCGGGGCCCTTAGTAGGGATCTGGACCTCCCTTTTCAGCATCTGTATCATTTGTTCTTGAATATTTAGCATTTTCAATGAAGGTGCAAGGTTTTCAACTAAGGACCAGCTGGTTGCCATTTCTAACTTCCACCTGGGTGAAAATAACTCTTACCTTAACTATATAAAGTCTTTCTCAAAGAAGCATTTATACTTAGACCCATGTTAAAGGATTCTACTCCTCTTTGGAATTTAACTATTTTGCTTCAGACCTAACCCAAACTCCCTTTGAACCATCAGCCAGGGCAGATCTAAAATTTTTGTCTTGGAAAATCAGTTTTCTGGTCACTGTCACATCAGCTAGATGATTATTTGAACTCCAGGCTCTGTCTTTTTTTTTAAACCTCCTTGTGTGGTTTTCCGCAAAGACTTGATGTCCTTGAGGACCAGCCGGCTTTTTTTCCTAAGGTACCTTCTGAGTCTGACAAAAAAACAGATAATTAATAGGTGTTTAGCAGGCCAAGTGCTCTGGATACTTTACTAGCCCATAGATGTGCCCTGGCATCATTGCTGCTGTTAGTTCCTGGGGCCTGTATCAAGTAGAGCCACTGGAGTGATCCCCAGAGTGAACTTTTTTTCCCCCATCCACTCATCAAGATTTCTCTTAAAGGGCCAGTGAGGTGCTCTGCTGACATGCATGGGAAGTTTATTCCAGAGCATGGGCAGTCTCTGTTCTGTTGATTGTGGTAATGAGGTTGAGGTCCCTGGAATGTGTGGTGTGGGGGGATTTGGATTTCTTTAGGTGTAACGTTTCTAACTGGGCTGGGTCAGACGTGGCTTTGTAAGTCGAGCAGAGATGAACTCTTAATAGACGATATGAGACTTAGAAAAGCTGGAGTTTTGAATCTGTCCATGTAGGGCATGTGTGTTTAAGGCCCAGGATCCTCTTTGTGAGGTACATTTATGACCTTTCCAGCTGTTGCAGGTGCTTAGAGAGGTACATGCCAAATGGGGCATTGGATTGGTCTAATGAGGGAAGAATAGAGACCTCTTTCTTCCTGGATGCAAAACTCTAGGTAATGAGATGTGCCACATAGGACATTCTGACCACAGTGGCAATGTGGTGGTCGAAGGTGAGGTTGCTGTCAGCGTCCCCATAACTCTTGTAACATGTTCAGTGGGTGGGCTACCATCAATGTGGTAGTTAGTGGGAATGGAGTTTTTCTCAAAGGGAATGACTATTCATTTTTTGGTATTAAGCTTAAGGCTATGGTTTCTGACCCCAGTCATTGGTTTCAGTAAGGCCTTTCTGTAGGATGCCTTCACTTGGGGATTTGTTAATGGCTCCCAGCTTGCAGTCATCTGTGAACCTTGTCAAGCCAGAGTCCCTTCATGTTGGCCTGGACGTCTGAGAAGTAGATGCCAAACAGGAGAGGACCCAAGACCGATCCCTGTAGGACTCCACTCATGACTGGTCGGCAGTCTGCTACTTTCACACAGTGGGTTCTATTTGTGAACCAATTTGCCACCCACCTAGTGATATAGGGGTTAATGCCTAGTTTAGTGAGTCTATCAATAATTCCTGAGTGGGGAATGGTATCAAAGGCCTTGGCCAGATCGAGGTAGGGCTGTATGAACTGCCTTACCCTCATCCAAAGCTCTGGAGACTGACCCAGTCAACCAGGTTTAGCAGGCATGATCTACCTTTCACAAAACCAAATTGTGTGGGATCCAGAGTTTGGAGATTCCCTTAAATGGGTGGTGAAAGCCAAACACATTCTGGCTAGGCTTATAAATGCCCTAGGGCAGATAGCCTAGTATGAACCTATCCTTGTTAATTGGGTTCAGTGATGATGCGCTCCATAGCCTTATATGTCAGGCTAATGGGACGATAATTCCCAAGGTCTGTAGTCGCTCTCCCTTTATGGAGAGGGATGACTGTGGCAGTGTGCAATTCTGTAGGGACAAAGCTTGAGGTGAGGCTATGACTGAACAGAGCACACAGGTGTGGTGCCAGTTCACTTTGTAGTTCATGTAGAACACAGCCAGAGTATTGTCGGGGCCTATGGAAGCTGTATTCTTGGCCTTGGACAATACAGCTTTAACCTGTGCTGCAATAATGCTGGGTGCCTGGCATTTTTCCAGTATTTCGACTGGCCCTGGGGGGTAAAGTTGGCATTGAATCTGTTGGCTCAATATAGGAGGTACCATTGTGCAGTAACTTAAAGCAAATCTGGGTATTGCCATGGAGATTCTTGATATAACTGTAGAAGGCTTTGTGGTTGTTTTTAGTGTCTGCCGCAATTCTGCCTTCATAGCTATTTAGAGGTTTTCATAAGGGATCTCAACTTAAGAGTTTTTCCAGTCTTGGGGGCTTCACCTTTTTTTGAACAGTTTCTTCCTTCTGTTGTAGAGTTGAATGGCAGGGAGACCACCAGATTTGGTTTCTTTTTTTGGAGGAGAGTGTCTTGGTTCTGTTGGGTATGGCTAGTTCCATGCATTTATGTACGTGTTCATACAGTGCATTGGTGCATGATTCTGCAGTCATGCACCTAGTTTCCATTTGCATGGATGCCGTGATGTTGGCCCAAAGTCAACTTTGGAGAAGTTTTTCATGGTGGTTACCTTTGCTGGTGGTATGGGTGAGAGATGGGTTTCCATGGTAACTAGTTTGTGGTCAGATCTAACTAGGGAGGAATTGACTTGGTGTTGAGCAACGGTTGCCCATGTTAGTAATAACCAGGTTAAGGATGTTGTTCCCTCTAGTAGGGGTGAGCTGGTCCAGTGCATTGGAATTAATGAATTCCAGGAAGCGTTGGGCAAGTGTATTGGTGCATGAGTAGTTTCCCCAGTTGATGGAGAGGTAGCTGAAGTCACCCAGTATGGGAGTGTTGGGTTGAACCCTAGTAGTTTCCAGTGTACTTAGGAACATGGAATGAGAGTCTTGGGACATTGTTGGGGACCTATAGCAGGCTACAACCTGAATCGCCGTCTTACCCACTGTTAGTTGTACCTGAAGTATCTCTGATTCGGTATGCTGGGCCACTAGTCTGGAGGTGTGCATATCCTTTATGAATATGGAAACGCCACCGTCTTTGGAGCTTCAGTCCATTTTCTGGGGCTGGAAGATGTGGAATCAGTTATAGCCTGGTAGTGCAGGGGTGCTCTCTGCTGGTTTAAACCAGGTCTCCATTACAGCGCAAATTGCGATGTTCTCCATTTTGAGGAGTGCTTCAGCGTGCGTCTTGAGATTTAGACTTCTAGTATTAAGCAGCATGACCCTCAGATTGCATTTATTTGTAGCTGTTGTGGTGGTAATTTGGTGTTTGGAACACCGCCTAAAAAGGGCACTATAGGGGTGGCAAGAGCCTTAGCCAGTATCTGGAAACCTAGGGGTGACACATGCAGGCCATCTGTGGCAGAGCATCAAGGTCTGTCAGTTATGTCAAGCAGACATATACTGGATCCCTGTAGAATGACCCCAGTAACTTTGCCAATCATTTTCTGCTTGTACTGCGGTATCATTGTGGACAACAGTAGGATGCTTCTTAGGGCTAGGGTCATACCTGCCTGGGCCACACAATCTGAGAGCTCCTTCGTGTCTCTTCATGTAGTCCAGGGAGGTATGTCTCAGGTCATTCACACCCACATGGACAATGGCATTGTCATACTTGTACTTGTGAATAAGTGCATGTGTTAAGTGTCGGATCCTGGAACCCAACAGACGAATTTTACCTTCTCCTGAGTCAACCTAGTGAGTGGGACATCATTGTGCTTCACTATTGGGCAAGCTGTTTTGCCTTAGGCGCTCAGGTTGAGGGGCACACTGTGTAGGTGAGCTTGTATGTTTTGTGGTCGATAAGCTACCTAGTGCTTACACTCCCAATGAAAAGCTGAGAGGCTTCCCTCTTAACACAGAAAGGTCTGGGGAACTCAACTACAATACAATCCTGAATACAACAAATCTGTATCTGGACTACTCTAGTAACAGGAAAGGTGGGAAAAGAAGTTAACTTATTTTTTAATATAACCGTAGCAAACTGATTTAAACAAAATTAACCAATAAAACAATTCAAAACTGAGCTCTGTTCCAGCAGTCTTCAATCAGACAAGTTCTAGCTGCACACTCCTGCCACTAGGGTGCAGGGGAACCCTTTCCAAAAAAAGATGGTGTAGATTAGTGCGGTTATACAAACAAAGCTAGATTCAGCAGGTCTGCATCTAATCTATGTTACAGCAAACAAGGCGCACCAGTTTCAGAAAGAAACAGTTCAAATAAGCAGGCACAATAAGCCTTTAACCAGATATTCCCAGCTCAGAAAGGCAGAAATCTACCCTTTCCTCCCACAAGAGTGCAGACCACAAACCACCTTGATGTAAAATTACTGGCCTGATGCCCAAGTGCTTAAACCAGAACTAAGACACTTTTAGAATAACAAACACTAAGCCTTCAATCAGCAACTCCCACTTAGAAGGATGTAAGCTGCCACAAGAGTACAGACTACAAACCTACTTAATGTAAAACTGGCCTGAAGCCCAAGTGCTTAAACCAAAAAGGCTTAGAATAACAGTTTCAATTTAATCAGGCTACTAACTAGCAGTACTCTTAATAGGCAGCAAAAGCAAAATAAAGTAGGAAGAAACACAAATATAGTAAAAGTAAATGAATAAAGTGCATTTTTTATGCAGCAGTAGCAAACGAGGAAAGTGATTTAAACAAATTAACCAATAATAAAAAAAAAAAAAAGCTAAAAACTGAGCCCTGTTCCAGCAGTCTTCAGTCAGACAAGTTCTAACTGCATACTCCTGTCACTAGGGTGCAAGGGGACCTTTTCCAAAAAAAAAAAAAAAAAGATGGCCTGGATTAGTGCTCAAGTTATACAAGCAAAGCTAGATTCAGCAGAGTCTGTGCTACAGCAAACAAGGCACACTATTTTCAGAAAGAAACCGTTCAAATAAGCAGGTACAGTAAGCCTTTAATCAGAAATTCCCAGCTCAGAAGAGCAGAAACTACCCTCTTCTCTCACAAGAGTGCAGACCACAAACCTTAATGTAAAATAACTAGCCTGTGCTTAAACCAGAACCAAGAAGCTTTTAGAACAACACCTGCTTCCAGTTTTCTTTTCAAATAAGGGAGAGTAGATTCTGCTCCATTTGTTGGATTTGAATTGTCAACTTTAATCTCCATAGAACCAAGGACTTCAGGAAAACTAACTAGTTTTTCTTTTTCTTCTAACAGATTGGGCAAACCAGTTTCAAAAGTTACACTGGCCGGCTGATTGTATCTTTTTTTTTTGTCCACAGTAAACGATTATTATCCTTGCATAAGCCTCCTAGAGCCCACTCCACAAGGTATATGGAGGTATCTTCAACTTTTTGGTGGTGGGCTTCTTTAGATGACATTTGTGCAGCTATAACTTGGACTAATGCTCACACTTTTATTGCTCATTACAAAGTGGAATTGGTTTTCAGGAACAGAGGAGAGGGGAGAAACAGATCACAACATAGCTGGCTTGTACTCTGGAATATCTTTTCATGAGGGCCACCCAAGGTTTAACTAGCTGGAGAGACTGTCCTGTCATTTAAGGAATGAATGTAAAGGACATCGGATAAAAAAAAAAAGTTATGTACTCACCATTATGCTCTACATGTTTTATCCACTTTCATTCCTCAACTACCTATCCACCTGCCCCCTTATCCCTTTGCTTCTGAAAAGGTCTAAGAGTTTTTACAGGACCCTTTGTTCCTTGTTTGCGCTCTAGCTTCTAGGGGCAGCAAACTCAGTCTGAGGTATGTTAGGTTGGCAAGGCTTTATGGTTAAAGGGAGGAGCTCAAGAGCTTTGGATCCGAAGATCTGGTAGAAGTGACAGAGTCAGATCTTGAGTATCAGATCCTAACCCATTATTTGAGGAAGAATAAAAATGGACAACACAGATGGAACATTATGGGGAGAGTACATTACTTTTTTCTCTCTCAAAACCAGTAACTCTGAGAAGGGGAGGAGGAGTAAAGGTGATGATCCCCCCCTATTGTGGCCATAGTTGCTGTCTTTTGATATTGCAGTTTCTTGTCATGGAAACTATTCTTGAGTTTCCTTGTAAAGATTTTAAGATTGATGGTTTGGACTAGGCTCCTTCACTGCTGTGGTATGAATGTCAATCCTTTCTCTAGAACGTCGTGCTCCACTTCAAGAGGGATTTGGTGGAGTGGTTCCATATGGTAATCTGTTTTGGTGGTTGTCCCGATTCCTTCATCCTTGTTGAATCTGTGTGCCATTGGGTGGTTTACAGAGGTGTTTTAAGTCTCTCTTCCTTTTACATGTTTCTGTCTGTGTATTGGGTTGTTACTTGGGGAGTCCATGCGTCTGGGTAGGCAGTTTTATGTCAAGTGGTGTGGCTGGTTTGTTTTCTGGGGTTCTTTCATGTTCCATGGATCCATTGGACTGTGCTTTGCTGGAATGTTGGGTTTGAAGGTCCAGTATTATTGGACATTGACCATGAGAAAAACATGTAAGAATTCGCTTTGTTCCATTGTGGGTGGATAGTTGGAGGGTATTCTTTCTTGGTTGTTCCTTGGTGGGGAGGGGTAGACTGTCTCTGGTATCCATACCTGGAGTTTGTCGTCCTGGCTTTGTGGCGAGGGTGGTTCCATATTAGTTGGGGTTTTGCTCGTTATGTAGATCGTGTTTCATTTTTGTGAAATTTTTCTCCTTTATTTTGTTTTCATGGGAAGCTACATTGGTGTATTTCTTGGAACTTGTCTAGTGTATTAAGGTAAAGGCATGCTTCATTTTGTAAGAGATCAAGTCTGACTTGTCTGCATGTTTCTGTTATGGTAGAGCAATAGGCTCACCAATTTAGACTGGTCTCTGAGGATTTTGCCCCATTTAGAGGTAAGATTCTCATTGGTGTTGCTGTACATGGGTTCCTTTTGAATTTTAGTTCTTTTGGGACAAGTTTTTTCTCTAGGCAGAAGTTTAGATAACGTTCACATTGGAGGGTTTTCAACCTTTTTAGGTTGAATCCATTAGGTTTTATAGTTGAGCTGATGGCATATTGTTGGGTACTTCATTCATCTCACTAACAGTGGGTGGGATGATGAGGCTATTAAATCAGGAGACTGACATCTTATTGGTGGATGTGGATTTGGGTATGTTCCAAACAGACATTTTAGAAGAGAAGGGGAGGACTATACAAGTGGTCGTTACTATTTTAACTATTCCTCATTGCAAAAATATTTTCCTTGAACAATGGTCCTTTACAGAAAGGACACCTGTGCAGTTTAAATAGAAGGCAGGTTATGAAGGAGGATATAGAAGATGTGGAATAGGCCATGCCCTTGTCCTCTCAAGAAACAATATATTTTGCCCCCTCCCCATCTACTGAGGACAAAAATGGTATCACCTGGGATTCCAATTTGAGAATGCTTCATCAAATATTTTATTTCACATTTGATTATTAGGGTGGTACACTACTCCCAACTGACCATTTGCAGGTATTGCCCTGGTTAAATAATTCACATAGAAGGATAAAGTACACTACGTATCAAAAAGTATTGATATGAAGGACCACTTCAAATTGGAGGCCAAGGAACTATCCAATACCTAGAATGTGTACATTAAGTTGCACCTTTACCTGTGACCATTTTTCCAGTCCTGGAGAATTTGATGGATACATGTTTTGCACCCTCATTCAAACTGGACTCAGTCCCATGTCCCTGGAAGCCAAACTGCTTTACTGAGTTCCAAAGTTGTATTCTTTACTTCATAAGAACCCTACTGGAGATCCTGCAGTGTTGTCCTTGGTTCCTGGAAATGCCAGCCTCTAACAGTCTTTCAAGTTATCGAGAAAATGTATCCTAGAACACTTTGGGAGGGAAGTAAGCATAGTGGTCACCTTTCATGTAATAAGAAGACTTAATTGTCAAATCTATATGGTAAGACACAAGACTGCTGAAATAAAACAATGAAAATGGCTGAGGAGATAAGGGAGATAACTAATGCTCTGAAAGAAGTCATATAGCAAGTTGGCTTCATAGGATGTGGAGATGATGCTGTCTATTTAGCAGCCATGAGAACTGCCCCAAGGTTAGTCATTCATAAACATGTTAGACATAACCACACAGGATGACACATGCATATCCTTAATTGCCTATTAGGTAAGGGTCTGCTGTTTGGGCCTTCAATGCATGATATAAGAGACTTGAAAAGGGGAATTCATTCTGACAACTTTCACCTGCCAATACTCTACAACAAGGACTTAACCCCCCCCCCCCCAAGCTAGCCCTTTTTACCCACACCAAGAAAATGTAAGTAGGTGAATGGTAAAAGTATATCCCATAAGAGAAAGACTGTAAGCCTGCAAAGGGAGACTGGGGAGCATTAATGGCTGGATATGTAATGTGGAGCAGTCTTGAATACATCAAAATTTTCTCCCTTTCCCTTACTGCATTACGCCATGGCCTTTAGTCTCACAAAATGTTTCCATTCCCCAGTCCCAATGTAAAGCACATTGAAGACAGGCTAGCCATGTTTGCAGGCAGGTCTTACTATCACAAGGGAGCAAGCTTCAGTTCCACAGAAATCCAGAGTTTGATGACCCTCTTTGACAAACAAGCAAACACTTTTATGTCCTGTATTACCGTTGCAGTATTGTTTACTGTAGTGATGATCTGCAGTTATCCAGAACTACTATGCTGCCAGTCTGAATGCCTTGTTGCTGTGCTTAACCATCACAGTACCCCATTGTTTTTTTTTTTTTGTGGGGGGGTCCCCTCTTTTCTTAGGTCTTGTATTTATTTTGCTTATCTGAGTTCATGTCCTCCAAGAAGGGAAAATGCCAGTGTAGAAGGCAAAGTCCCCTAAAGGATCATCACAAACTCTCTTGTTTGGGTGCTTCTCATGACTGTACTTCTTGTAGTACCTGTAAGGTGTTTATGCTTAAGATATTCAGAACCTGTTTGTTTTCCCTAGCCATTTATCTTGAAAACCAATGGCTTAAACAGTCACCCCGGGGTAATATGGCAGAATCCATGAATCCTGAGTTACTCCCACTAAGTAAGAAGGCCAAAAATTTTTGGCTGTATGCTGTCCAGCCTCCGTCAGACATCCCTCTAGAAGTGGGTAATAGCTCTGTAAGCCATTTGGTATTTACACCAGATTCCTGTGCTGAGACTGTCATGGTTGATTTATCTTGGAGGGGTCTGGAATGAGTCTGCAGATATTGGTCAGGGAGAAGATTTCTGGAATGCTTATTGAATCTCGCCAAGGGTCGGAACCTTTCGTATTTGTTAGGGCTGATGTCCCTTCCAAGAAAAGATAAGCATGTTTTGGTCCATCCTAAGGATTCTCAAAGGGAATGGCAAGAGTTTACTCGGGGCTTGTTTTCTGCCTTGATGGCCCTGAAGCCTGCTCAAGGGAGTTTGGTGCCTGCTTCCAACTTGGACCTCTACCTCTTCTGAATGGCCTAGTGAACTGGATTCCTCAGATGAGGATTTAGGGGCTGATGAGGGGTTCTTGTGCTATTCTTCTCTGAAGCGTTTGCCTTTGGCTTATGGTTCTGATGAGGGAGGAGTTTTAGCTTTGAGTCTCCTTTTGGTGAATTGTCCTTTGGGGACACAATTGCTAGGATGCTGGAATACTTCAAGTGGGATTCTTCTCAAGTGTCTGACATTCAGAGGAAGTGGAAGTCGCTTCAGGTGGACACTCCTAAGCCATCTACAGTTCTTCTTGTGTTAGCTGCCTTGTTTAGGGTTGCCACCTATCGTTGTGGTGAAAACTGGACTTGGGTCACACCCCTCACATTGCTCATACCCCACCAATTTTGTGATGCCATAGCTATGGCATATGGGGGCATGCCCCTTTTTTTCCATTTGTGATGCTTTTTTTGCTGTGGATTTACTGTGTTTTTTGTAAAAAAAAAAAAAAAAAAAAAAATCTGTTCCCTTTCACCTTTTCTGCAATTGGAGCTATTTTGGCTTCTGCTGTTATGTCCTCATTTCTTTCTGTCTTGAAGTGTGCATCCCACCACCTCTCTCAGACATTTCATCTCCATCACCTCTAGCTTCTTCAATTGCTCTGACTACTACCCAGGTTTTTGTACCATACAGTAGTACTGGTCAAACCACTGTTTTGTATACCTTACATTTCATTTTTTTGGCATTCTTCTGTCATACAGTACCCCTGACACTCTGTGCCAGTTGGTTGCAACCCCTCTAATTCTAGCATTGACCTTATTCAGACTTCCCTTTTCTGAACTATCCCTCCCAGATACTTGAAGCTGTTAACCTGTGCCACTATTTTTCCTTTTATCTCAGCTTTCATCGTCTGATTTCCTCCATTTGCTGTCATTATAACAGTCTTATCTGTTATCAGATTCATCCCATGTGCATTCAGTTTTGCATTCCATTCCCCTTTGTTGAAGTTCTTGCTCAGTCGCCACATTGTCTGTAAAGAGCAACTTAGTTGATCTGTCCTCTCCAACCTGTTCACTAATGTAGTCCATAAACAGCAGTGGGCTCAGAGCTGAACCCTGATGCATACCCACTTCCACTGAGAGCCCCTCTGTGAGACCAAACACAGTTGATACTTGAGTTAGTTGGTCCATGTACATACCTTGCACTAATTGTACCACTGTTTCTGGGACTTCAAACCACCACAGGCCTGCCCAAATCAGCTTTCTTGGGACCTTGTCATGTGCTTTCTCCAAGTCTAGGAATGCCCAGTTAGACTATTTCCTCATTTCTAGTGTTTTCTCAGTATTTCACTGTAATCATTGGGGCAGTTGTGCTGCATCCTGATCTAAATCTGAACTGCTTGTCTCCCATCTTACTTTCTACTACTCTGCGTATTCATTTATCAGTAACCCTCTCCAGAACTTTCATGTGATGTAATAGGAGTTTGACACCTCTATACCGCCCATAGTTGTGAATGTCCCCTGTGTTCTTGAATATTGGCACTAGTATTCTTATTTTCTACTCATTTGGGCGGCTTTCAATCAGCACTGATATAAGTACCTTCAGGAGCCATTTCACCCAACATTTTGCTCATTCCTGCTGTGACCTCATCTGGGCCTACTGATTTCCCAGCTTCATTTTCTCTAGTGCTGTTACTTCTATGGTGGGCTTCTCCTCTTCTCTCACCGTAGGCTGTGTCTGGGCAGTACAGCTTTTGTGGGGTTTTCTTTATTCAGAAGCTGCTGGAAGTACTCTTTCCATCTGCCTTTGATGTCATGTAGACAGGTGAGCAGGTTGTTGGTGGCATCCCGTATAAAGGGCATCTAACTATCATCTTTAGCTTTCTGTCTTTGCCTAGCAACCTGATAGATTTTGTTTGTGTCATCCAGCTGTTGCTTTTCAGAATATAGTAGAGTGCTTCTGATGCCTTGTTCTTTGCTATTGCAACTGCAGTCTTAGCCTGTTTGTTAGTCAATCAGCATTCCTTCCTAGCCTGGTCCATCTTTTCCATCTCCCACTTTTTCCTGCGCGCCTTCTTCCTTTTGATGAATTCTTGGGCTTTTGCATTCCACCACCAGCTTTCCTTATATACCTTATTTCCATACCTGACTCGGCCACATATCTGTTTTGTAGCCCTTACACATGCTGTTTTGAGGCACTGCCATTCTTCTTCTACTCTGCCTATTTCGGGTCTACTTCACCCTGTCGAAGGCCGACAATATCGAAGCTGATATTGTCAGCACCAAAATGTCGAAAGCGAAAGTTATCACGCATGTAAACAGAAACCTCCATAAGGGGAGATTTCCGTTTATTGCAATGTAGTGCGATCTCTGAGTTGGTATATTTCAGTAGTGGGGGGTGCAGGGGGGCTTGCCCCCCTGCATAGAGCAATTTGTGTTGTTTGGGTGTTTTTTTCTTTTGTGCGTGTGCGATGTTCGGGGGTTTCTACATTTTCGTGTCAATTGTTACACTGTCGACAGTTTTCGACTGAGTAATAATAATGCACTATTTCATCTTCTTCCTGAAGTGCTAGAGCCCCGAGTAATTCCTTTAACTGCTTTGTTCATAGGTTGGTACTAGGCTATCAGCCCTAGGGCCTATACAAGCCTAGCCATAACAATTCCCTGGCTATTTCTTCCCACATTATTTACTTTCCTGGACCCTGTCTAGCAGGGCGACTGACGTGATCCCTGGGGTGAATTTCCTTTCTCCCATCCAATCGTCAAGGTTCCTCTTGAAGAGGTCCAAAGAGGCACTCTGCTTGACATTTATGGGCAATCTATTCCAGAGTCTGGGGAGTCTCTGGGTCAGGAACCTATCCCTCCAGCATGTTTTGTTTATTGTGATGACAAGGTTTAGATCCCTGGAGCGTGTAGCTCTGAGGGATTGGGATTTCTTTAAATGTAGCATGTCCAACAACTCTGGGTTTGACATGGCCTTGTATGTTAAGCAGAGATCGCCTCTGAGTAGACGATATCTGACAGAGTATAGCTTTAGTTTTAAGGCGGTCAGCGAGGGCATCTGCTTTAGGCCTGTGATTCTTTTAGTGAGGTATTTCTGAGGCCTTTCCAGTTGTTGCAGATGTCTTGAGAGGTACATACCAAATGGGGCGTTGTATTCTATAATGGGTCTAATGAGGGATGAGTACAGTGGGACAATGACCTCCTTTTTTCTGGATGAAAAGCCCTTCGTGATGAGGTGTGCCACATAGAAGGATTTCCTGACTGTTGTGGTGATGTGGTTATCGAAGGTGAGACCACTGTCCACCTGTGTTCCTAAGTCTCATCACACTTTCTGTGTTTAGTGTACTGCCACCTATATGGTAATTCATGGATACATGTTTTTTCCCAAAGGGGATAACAATACATTTCTTGGCATTGAGCTTGAGCCCATGGCTCTGGCACCAAGCATCTGTTTCTGTAAGGCCCTTTTGTAGAGTATCCACATCATTTGGGGATTCAATAATGGCTCCCAGTTTGCAGTCATCTGCAAACTTTGTTAGCCAGAGTCCCTTAGTGTTGACCTGTACTTCAGAGAAGTAGATGCCAAACAAGAGCGGCCCCAGGACTGAACCCTGAGGTACTCCACTTGTCTGGAGCTGGATTTGGAGTCGGCTGTGGGTTCTATCAGTAAGCCATTTAGCAACCCATTGGGTGACATAGGGATTAATGCCCAACTTAGTAAGTTTATCTATGATTCCAGAGTGGGGGATGGTGTCAAAGGCCTTGGCAAGGTCTAGATAGGCTGTGTGGACCACCTTACTCTTGTCCATGGCTCTGGAGACTGATTCAAAGAAGTCAATCAGGTTCAGGAGACAAGATCGGCCCTTCACAAACCCAAACTGGGTGGGGTCCAGTGTTTGAAGGTTGCCAATGTCTTTGTTTATAAGTTCCATGATAATACGCTCCATGGCCTTGCAGATAAGGCATGTCAGACTGATGTGGATTGTGGGTAACTGTAGCTCTGCGCCACTCAGTGGGCACGAAACCTGAGGTGAGGCTGTGATTAAACATGACACTTAGGTGAGGTGCCAGTTCATATTGTAGTTCATGTAGTACACAGCCTGGGATGTCATCTGGTCCCATGGATGCTGTATTCTTGGCTTTAGAGAGTGTGTTTTGTACCTGTGTGGCCGTTATTACTGGAATTTGGCAATCTTCTGGTATTGAGATGGGCCATTTAGGGGGTGAGAGGGGGGTGAAGTTGGCACTGAATCGATCTGCCAGGATATTGGCAATATCCTTTGGATCAGTATATTTAATGCCATTCTGTTTTAGCTCAGCGCAGATCTGAGCATTGCCATTTAGATTCTTGACATAGTTATAGAATGCTTTGTGGTTGTCTTTGGAATCTTTGGCAATTTTATTTTCGTAACTAGCTTTGGAGGATTTTATGAGGCATCTCAGTTTCTTACTGAGGCCAGTAAGGGAGTTTTTTGCATCCTGGGATTTTCCTCTTTTCTGCAAAAGTTTCTTCCTTTTGTTGTAAAGTTTGTTTATGGCAGGGGACCACCAGATTGGCTTCCTTTTTTGGATGAGAGCATTTTGGTTCTATTTGGGATGGCACGATTCATGCATGAGTGGATGTGCTCGTACAGTGCCTTAGTGTAGGATTCAGCAGTTGAACTTTCAGTTCCCATCTGCATGGGTGTTATGAAGTTTGTCACTTCTGACTTGAGTAGCATGAAGTTTGCTTTGGAGAAGTTTTTTTATGGTGGTTTCTTTACTGGGGGGTGGGATGTGGATGTTAAGGGTGATTAGCTTATGGTCAGACCTGACTAACGAGAGGGTGACCATAGGTATGGAGCATTGATTTCCCATGTTGGTAATGACCAGGTCTAGGATATTGGAGCCCCTGGTTGGACTATGGATTAGTTGATCCAGGGCATTGGAATTTATGAATTCCAAGAACCATTGCAAAGGTGTTGGGACATGAGTAGTTTTCCCAGTTAATGGCAGGGTAGTTAAAATCACCCAGTATTATGGTGTTTGGTTCTATCTTAATATTTTCCAGTATGTTTAGAAAGGTGTAGTGAGAATCTTGGGGTATGGTGGGGGATCTGTAGCAAGCTACAATTTGGATTGCAGTCTTACCTAGTGTTAGTTGCACTTGGAGAATTTCAGACACATTGTGTTGGCCAACTAGTCTGGTGGTGTGAATAACCTTGGTGAATATTGACACTCCTCCACCTTTAGTGTTTCGGTCCTGGTTTGGTGGCCGAAAAGTGTGGTAAGAGTTGTAGCCTGGTATTGCAGGGGTGCTCTCTGGAGCCTTGAACCAGGTCTCAGTTACTGCACAGATATCGATGTTCTCCATTTTTAGGAGTGCCTCGAGAGAGTGCATTTTGAGGTTTAGACTTCTAGCATTGAGTAGCATTACCTTCAGATTTTGCATGCTTGTACCTGTTACAGTGGTGGTTTTGTCCTTTGAAGTTTGCCTTAAAAAGGCACTAATAGGGGTGGCAAGAGCCTTAGCCAGTAACCTGAATCCCAGGGGCGACAGGTGCAGACCATCTCTGGCAAAGCATCGTGGTCTGTCAATCATGTCATCCCAGGCAGACAGATACTGGATCCCCTTTGAATGACACCATAAGCTTAGCCAATTGTTGAAGTCAATCATTTTATCCTTATATTGTGGTATCATTCTGGGCGAAGGCAGGATGCTACTCAGGGCTAGGGTCATACCTGCCTGGGCCACATGATCCGAGAGCTCTTCCATGTCTCTTTTCATGTAGTCCAGGGAGGTACGTCTCAAGTCATTCACTCCAACATGGACAATGACAGAGTCATATTTGTACTTGTGGAGTGACTTGAGTGCATGCGTTATGTGGTGGATCCTGGCACCCGACAGGCAGCTGACTGTAATTTTCTCCTTATTCAACCTGGTGAGAGGGACATCAGTGTGCCGGACTATAGAGTCACCTATGACTAAAGTGTTAGGTACATTGTCTTGCCTTAGGGGCTGTTGCTGGGTGGCACACTGGTGTTGTGAACTATGTGACACATTGGTTGTGATTGGTGTTTGTTTGTGTTTCAGCTTCAGAGGTCTTTGTTGCTTGGGCAGGTTACAGTTAAGGGCCTCTGCATATGTGGATTTAGTGTTGCTATATGTGGGTGTTGGTGGTGCGGGTTTAGAAGGGCTATGTGTTGCTTGAGATGTAGTGTGGGTGTTAACCTTCTCCTCTTGACTGTTTAGCACAATCTTGGGTGGAGAGAGCTTTGCTTCCATTTTGGCTATGTAAGTGCATCTCTCACAGGTTGTAGTGTTGGGTGGTAGGAGGAGAGGGTTGTCTGTGTACATGAGGCAATTGCTGCATTGCCCCAGTATGCCCAGATTCACCAGGTGGACAGGAGAAATCACCGGAAGCTGACCCTTGGACATGCTTGGTTTGGGGCTTTTTTTTTTTCTTTGTAAAGTATAGGAGCTGTTTACTTAGCAAGGTACTTTGCAATTATAGGCTGTTTAGTGCCTACTATTAATTTCTCCTTGTTAACAAGGAGAGTTCAGTGTTTGTATGAGTTTAAGGCTTCCTAGTGCTTTCCAGCAGGTATTAGAGAAAGTGCTAGTCACAGGGATGCTTAAAGGTAAGATTGAAAAGAATGCACTGCAGTGTGCACTAGAGAAGTTAGATGTGAAAGTAGGTAACTTGAGTTTTACCTGTTTAAAAAGTTAAGGTTTAGTGGAGAGTTACTATTTTTAAAACAGCAAGATGGATTGAAAGGGGTGGTCACTTTTATATTTTGGTACTATGAAATACTGTAGGATGGCCAATAAATTTAAATAATTGAAGGGGTGGGATTTCAAAAATGATGATTTTGTGATTACTCACATAAGCCAGTGAAAGTAGAGAGAAATGAGATATATGGTCAGATTAACATAAGAGGCGGGCAACTAGAAAGACAGTGGTATTTAACAAGACAACTTAAATGTGTGGGAGGGCGGGAAAAATTCTGCCTGACTCAGAACAGAGAGAGCTGTGGTCTCTTTTGAAGTTTTAATATGCTGTTAAAACAGAATTCAAGCAAAACACAAAGTAAAGAAAACAAACTACAGTATTCAAAATATAGAAAGGCAATACAGTAATACAAAAAATAACAGCAAACTAACTTTTCCTTCACAGCAAAGTGTAGCAGAGTCTGGATGAGCCTTCCTGGTAAAGCTCTGAAATGTTTTAGTGTACTCCTTAAATAGAAATTTTAGTTCCTAGCTCCACCCCCTCTGTTAACAAGTGATTAACCTTAAGTGATCTCTTCTGTCTTATGAATGAGTCCTTAATTAATCAGTTCTTATTTCTGCCTGACTCAGAACAGAGAGAGCTGTGGTCTGTTTTGAAGTTTTAATATGCTGTTAAAACAGAATTCAAGCAAAACACAAAGTAAAGAAAACAAACTACAGTATTCAAAATATAGAAAGGCAATACAGTAATACAAAAAATAACAGCACACTAACCTTTCCTTCACAGCAAAGTGTAGCAGAGTCTGGATGAGCCTTCCTGGTAAAGCCTTTCTTTCCAGTCATCTTCCAGGTCTTCAGCCTGGTCTCTGATTTTAGAATCTTTTCTGACCACTGCTTGCAGCTGATTGTTAAAGCATAAAGTCACCAATTGTCTGAGATACAGGAAGCAAATTCTACATAAGTATTTTCAGAATTTGTGTATTTTGGCTCTGGAGCACAATATCCCCGATTGCCCCACTGTGAGTATTTCAGCACCAAGACACATCTGAAAAATACTAGTTGCAGAAATCACATAGTTGGTCTAGGTGCACACTGTTATTTGCTAGTCTCCCTAAAGAAGAAAGAGGGGCATCTGAAGGAGCACAGTATAAGGGAAGCCACCCACATGATTTTAGTATCCAACATCCCCTTGGCTCAAGGGTACTAGTACCTGTGAGGTGCTTTTGCATCCCCATTGCCTGTAGTCTGTTTGACCAAGGTTTCTGGCATGACCTTTCTGTAGGCTGCCATGATTCCAGGTTCTGACATGTTGTCATGAACCAAATCATCTTTATGAATTGGGTACAGAGCTGTTTGCAGGCCTTGGCCTCTGCTGCTCATGTGCTGGTATCCAGAGGGGAGATTGGTCTCCTTTGGATTAAAGATAGCCCACCTCAGACCTATGGCTGATAAGCCAGGCTACACATTCAAACATAGATGTAAGATACCAGAGATAAGTAGTGTTTGCTCAGTTTTCCCCAAGTCTTTTTCAGACTGGCTCAAGCTTTTATGAAGCTCACAAAATCCAGGCAGACAGCCTCTGAAAAAGATAATTTCTCAGGAATTCCCCACCCCGTTAAAAGGAAGCATCCTCCCTTGGCCTGCGTCCCTCAGACTCCTCTGACTCAGACATGAAGGAGCTGGCATATGTGGACTAGCTTTCCCTAACCCCTTTCATGGATTTTGATCCTGAGAGCACCCTTTCCTTTGCCCTTCCTCATTTTGATTTATTTTTTTTGGAAGATGCCCTTTACAGGATGAAAACAAATTTCATTTGGGATTCTAAAGTGTTCTCTGAGGCCCAGATCAGGTACACTTTCTAGGCCCGACTGAACCTATACTTCCATTCCTTGAGGTCCTGGATGATGTTTTTAATGCACCATTTCTGCAGCCTGATTCACAGCCTCCTGTCCCAGGAAGCCTGATAACTTTTATGGGGTGTATGATTTCAACAAACACCTGTATAAGAATCCTGTATCAGATCTAGCAGTGGTGTCCCCAGGTTCTGTTTAAGGGATCAGGTGGAGCTGCAGCTAGGATTCGAGTTCCAAACAAAAGGGCAAATAGGATTTTGGTTTGATAAAAAAAGACTTGTACCTCAGCTGCCCTAGCAGGGGCCCTCAACTACCTGTCTCATATGCTGAAATTCCAACAGTCTGCCCCTGAGTAATTTCATAAGGCAGAAGGGTATAGAAGACAAGAACATTTGAAAGGAGATTCTGGATTTGTGTACCTTCAGATCTGAAGTAGTTAAATCAGCAACCTGTGGGTATCGGATCCAAACCGGCAGCTTTCCTAGCAAAAGATCTGAGCTCCAAGCTCCTCCCCCTACCCATAATACCCTGCTACCTCCCTCTAGTCCTCAGATCTCGTTTGCCGCGGCTTCTTGAAGCATCTGAGAATGAGCTCCTAGCGTTAGGTTTGTGAGTTAAAGTGAAATGTTAGAATTTTTTTCCTTAAAATTCTGTGTAAACTTGGTGTGTGTGGTACCCTTTTCTCCCTTAAACTTTTTTGGTAGTTTTTCGCGTTAGCTTTAGTGTAGATTTTAATTTTCCCTCCCCAGTCCCCTCTTCTGTCTGTGAAGGTGTGTGCGTGTGGACCTGTTTTTTTTTTTTTTCTAAAATGTCTGAAGGCCCGAAAGCAATATTTTCTAAATGCTCTGAGTGTGGCCATAAGCTGTCCCCAGTGGATGGCCACACTCGCGTTATTTGCCTGGGTGTGGACCACCTTTCGTCAGGCTGCACTATCTGTGCAGCCTTCAACCCCAGGGTTTTGAGGGATCAGAGGACCAAGCTAGTCCTTGTGGGCCTTTTGCCCCCTGATTCGGCTTCGTCCTCCTCCCCCTTTGTGGCGCCGGCTGCTTCACCGATCGTTCCCGCTCCCCTGGCCGGGATTCAAACTCCCTCTTCGGCTCAGGAGGAAAGGGACACCAGAAAAAAGGACAAGAAAGAAAAGGAGCTCTCCTCCTCCCTTAAGGTCTCCTGGTCTTCCCCTCCTGGCTTCGTTCTCCATGGTTCTCTCCGGAGGAGGAGACCCGGTTATTTTCGAGGTCATCCGGATGGCCTTCCTGGGCAGCCTCATCCAGGTCAATCAGAAGTTTATCCAACACGGACATGGACCGGATGATGTGTCGATTTCTTCAGGCCCAGCTGCAGATGGGAGTGCTCTTGCCTCCCCCCCTCCGGGGGGAGCTCGACCCCCTTTTTTGCCCCCATTGCTCCTTCTCCGACCCGCTATCAGGGTTCGGAGCTGTCTGATCTGGGTAGCTTCGGACCCGGGGTGATGTTGGCGCCGACAGTGTTTCCTACTTCGGCACCAACTGCACCTTCGAGTTTGTCTGGTCCCTCTTCGGATCCGAACTCTTGGGGCCATGAGCTGAGCGTCGGATCCGGAGTGGTCAGTGTGCCTTTGGCTCCATTGAGATCGGAGCGCACTGTTCTTTCCGATCTGATTGGGTCATCTCCGGCACCGATCCACATGCCGGATCCGAGGGCGCTTCTTTCAGATTCTAGGGAAAGCAGCTCACCCTCGGCATTCGACGTCATGGAGAGGGTACTTTCAAGGTCCCAGGTTCTTGCTACAGATCCACCCACTATTCCCTCTCAGACGGGCCTGTCTTCCATCATCCAGCCCTAGGGACAGCCTGCGCCTAGGTCCCAGATGGTTCCCGTAGAGGAACAGGACATTGTTGGTGAGCCCTCCTCGGACAGCCCCCCCGAGGAGGTCCCTCACAAACAAAAGTGTAAGAGGAGGCACTTGGACTCACCCGCGTCCCTCACAGAAGACATGGACTTGGAGGAAGGGGAAGGTTCCCCCAGGTCACCCCCCGAGGATGTCTCCTTTGGAGACATTATGGAAATGCTTCGTATTAGAGGGGGGTGGTCAGCCCAAAAGCCTTCCTCAGATGAGTCTGTGTTTCTGGAGGCATTCAACGCAGGCCCATCTACCTCTTGGGTGTCCCCTCCCGCTGATCCCCTGGTGGACCTCATAACTACTAGGGCATGGAAGGAGCCGGACACTGTGGAGCCAAATACCCAAGAGACCGGACAGGATTCTCAGTGCCCCCACAGACAGGACAGTTTGGAGCAAGGGTGCCCCGGTAGATGCCATGGTGGTGGCGGCTGCCACCAAGAAGGAATTGGCACAGGAGAGTTCCTCAGTACATCCTCCAGACAAGGAGTCTCGGACGATGGACCGCCCCGAAAAGCAGATGTTCACTTCAGCGACCTTCTCTGTCAGGTCGCTGAACTATATGGCACATGTAATTCGGCTCCAGCGGGACCTAATCAAAGAGTACGCTGGGTCACCCCCAGAGTCCATGTCGGCTGAGGACAAACGGACCTTCTCTGCTCGATTGGCCACTCTTAAGTCTGTCATAAACACCTCTATGGGGCTCTTCTCCCATGCCACGGAGAGAGCGGCTAGAGCCAGCGGAGCAGACATTGTCTTAAGACGACAGGCCTGGCTCAGTCTCTGCGATTTTGCGGAACCCTTTAAGGCATCCTTTGCGAACGCCCCTTTTGACGGTTCTACGCTTTTCGGCAAAACCGTCCTTGATACGCTACTCCAGAGTGAGGAGGATGGGAAAACGTCTGCATTCGGAATCCGCTTCTCAGCTCCTCAGAGGTCCTTCTCCAGGAAGCAAAGAGGGCAGAAGATGTGGTTCCGGAAATCGAAACAATCCCATTTCGCTCTGGACCCCTCGTCATTCAGAGGCAGAGATGGGTAAGGTGGATGCCGGCCCAGAGGCAGAGGGGGGCCAAAGAATTTTGGGTCGAGGGAACCCTTTTCCGATCGACCCACGCAGCAACCCTGAGGGGTTGCCCAACTGCTCCTCTCTGGAGGCAGTCGAGGGGGCGCTTCTCTGAGCATCTAGCACAGTGGGAGTCCATTACGACAGATCGCTGGGTGCTCCGGATCATATCCAGAGGTTACTCAATTCTATTCCTAAGTTCTCCCTGGTCGGGGCGCCTCCCCAATGTCCTACCCAATCAGAGGGAGGTAGCAGCCTTTGAAATAAAAGAGCTACTAAGAAAAAGAGCCATCCAGCACATTCCCCCCCCCCCCTGGTCAATCCGGATCAGGCTTTTACTCCAGGTTCTTTTTGATGCCAAAGAAGACGGGGGACTTACGGCCAATTCTCGACCTGTCCACACTGGATCTGTCAGTCGCCAAAGAAAAGTTCCAGATGGTCACCATTCAATCCATTCTCCCACTTTTGCAGGAGAACGACTGGATGTGCTCCATAGACCTTAAGGATGCGCAGTACTACGTTCTAATGGACAGGCGGTCCAGGAGGTTTCAACGCTTTCGGCTGGGAGCCAGCCATTATCAGTTCAGGGTCCTACCCTTCGGTCTCCCCACAGCCCACAGGGTGTTTACCAAGGTCATGGCAGTTGTAGTGGCCTACCTGAGGCTTCAGGGTATACGGGTTTTTCCTTACCTGGACGACTGGCTCTTAGCCGCCCCCACCAGGCATCTACTATGTTCAGCAAGGGACTATTTCCTACATCTCGCCCGCCATCTAGGGATTACGATCAACCACAAGAAATCCTCCCTTCAGCCTACTCAGATCTTGGATTTCATAGGGGCCAGGATAGACAAAATTCAGTCCAAAGTCTTTCTGACGACGGACAGACTCCGCAACCTAAACCTCCACGTTTTGGCTCTTCTACAGTCCCCGGCCCCTCCAGCGGAATTAGTACTGAAGGCTCTGGGGTCCATGGCAGTGGCCATCAACCTGTCACCGCTCGCCCGTTTGAATATGAGGATTCTCCAATGGACCTTAAAGGTCCAGTGGTCCATCCTACGACATCCCTTGTCTTCCCCTATTCCCCTCAGCAGGGAATCTCTACTTTGGTGGCTCCATTCCAGGCACCTCTGGGAAGGGCACCCTTTCTCCATGTCCCCACCCCAAGTCACAGTGACTACGGACGTGTCTCGCCTTGGGTGGGGGGGCATTGCATGGGCAGAACCATCCAAGGCATGTGGACTCACACAGAGACCCTTTTGCATATCCGTGTTCTGGAGATGAGGGCAGTGCTTCTAGCATTGCAGGCTCTCCATGCCCTTCTTCCTCTAGGGACTATTGCAATTCAAACAGACAACATGTTAGTGGTCTGGTACATCAACAAGCAAGGGGGAACCAGATCTTACCCACTTTGCCGAGAGGCCATGAGAGTGTGGGAATGGGCGATATCCACCAACCGCTTTCTCATAGCAGCGCACATACCGGGTCGGTCAAACATTCTAGTGGACAAGCTGAGTCGAACTATCCTCTCACCTTACGAGTGGTCTCTGAACCCCTTAGTAGCGAAACAAATCTTCCTCAGATGAGGTCAACCTTGCTGCGAACTGTTCATGTCGCCTTCGAACGCAAAGTGCAGAGAGTTTTTCGCTCTAATTCCCCCACCAGGGGAAACCCCCAGAGACACTCTGGTTCATGCTTGGCCATCCGGTCTTCTTTATGCTTATCCTCCTCTTCCGTTGATGACAAAATTCTTGCAGAAAGCTCGTTGGTTGTGGAGCAGAGTTATCCTCATAGCCCCATTCTGGCCTCGTCAAACCTGGTTCCCATGCCTACGGTCTCATCTAGTGCATCCTCCCTGGATCTTAGATCCCCTTCCAGATCTGATTTCTCACCCCTTGGGATTGAAGACCCCCGACCTGGACAATCTCAAGCTCTCGGCTTGGTTGATCCAGTTCCCTTAATGGCTAGGACTCCCGGTATCTCATCCTCAGTTAAGGCTATCCTGGTGGCCGCTCATAAGCCTTCTACCAGGAAAGTCTGCAAGCATAGGTGGAGCATAGGAATTTGGATCCTTTTACGGCTCCTATTCCAGCAGTCCTCTACTTTCTATCCCACATTTTTCATCAGGGGGCTAGTTCTTCAACTGTTAAAGTTCAATTGGCAGCTATTTCCCACTTTCACACTGGAAACAATTTTGGCCCCCTAGCTTCCTCTAAGATCTGCAAGACCTTCCTGAAAGGTACCTTTCTTTTGAGACCCCCTGTTAAGGATGCAGTTCCTCCATGGGATTTAACCCTAGTTCTCCAGGCTCTGACTGGTCCCCCTTTTAAGCCTGCAGCTTCGGTCGACTTAAAGTATGTATCTTGGAAAACTGCCTTCCTGATTTGCTATTACCTCAGCTGGAAGGATATCGGAGCTTCAGGCTCTTTGTAGTAAGCCTCCATACATCATTTTTCATAAAGACAGTTTCCCTCAGGACTAATCCCTCCTTTCTGCCTAAAGTGGCTTCCGAAGCCAACATCAACCAATCCATCAATCTACCTGTCTTCTTTCCTAATTATCACAACAAAGGAGAGTATAGACTTCATTGCCTGGATGTACATAGACAGTTGTGATTTTACTTACACAGAACGGCTGTTTTTTCAAAAATCGAAACAACTCTTTGTCTCATTTGCTATACATTAGTAACTGTATTTAGAGCACAACCTAGAGCTGTTTACTGAATTTCCTGTTTGCACTTATTTTTAAAATTGTTTTTTTCTCAAAACTTGCATTTTGTCTGTCTTTGGCCTAGCACTCTTGTGTGGGGTCATTTACTGCACTGTTATAACTTGTTAATACTTGTGAACCTCTGCTATCTCTGAAAACAAACAAAAAAAAAATCTTGCTTTTTTCCCACTTTTCTGAGATTTAAAAAAGTTCAGTTACAGGCTTGCTGTTCTTGAACTGTTTGTAAGTTTCTGTGAGGCCATTTTTTGCTTGGGCTAAAGGGAAGTCTCTCTGTTGATCAGTGGCAGTGAAAAACATTGAGCAGCCTGCGTGCTCCTGTGGGAGTGGTTACTGACTTGAAACTGTAGTTTTATTGGCCATTTTGGGTCAGTTCCAAAACTCCTTCATCTTCCTCTCTTAAAACCCTCTTTTGTGCGGTTTTGTGCATAGCGCAACAGCGGGCAGCACCGCCTAATTGGGTGTAAACTATTCCTGTTTCCACAAAGTCTGCTTTTCACTTTTTCCCCTTAGAACTGCTCTATCTCTCAATTTAAACACCATATTCTCATTCTAAGGCCCTTCACTGGTCCAATTAAGTAATCCTACAAGTTAGCACTATTAAACCATAAGCACTACTTACTCTTATACTCTATACGATTACCCTGTCCTCTATTGGTCCGTCTTAAATTCAGTTTCTCTATATTACTCTAGCATGTCCAAAGGTCAGTCAATGGTTTCCTCTCCAGTCCAGCTGGTGAATCTGGGAATTTTGAAGCAATGTTACAACTGTCTCATGTACACGGACAACCCTCTCCTCCTCCAAACAGGTTCAAATATATGTGAGAGATGCAACTATTTAGCCAAACTGGAGGCTGAGCTCTCTCATCTCAAAACTGGTGTAACCAGTCAGGAGGAGAAGGTAACCTCACACAACACAATTCCAGTATCACATAGTCCCACCACATCAGCGAACCAAACACATAAATACACAAAAACATACTCAGAGGCTCTAAATAAAAATCTACCTAAGCAACAGAGACCTCCAAAGCAGACATCCAAGCAAATGCTACCTCAAAACAAAACACGCACAACACATAGCCCACAAAGTCAGTGTGCCAAGCAGCCACAGCCCTTAAGGCTGAATAACACACCTGATACTCTTGTAATAGATGACTCTATTGTCAGACACTGATGTTCCGCTCACCAGGCTGAATAAAGAGAAGGTCACGGTGAGCTGCCTGTCAGGTGCTAGGATCCGCCACATAACGCAAGCACTCAGGTCACTCCAAAGCAAATACAAATATGACTCAGTCATTGTACATGCTGGTGTGAGTGACCCGAGACATACCTCCCTGGACTACATGAAAAGAGACATAGAGGAGCTCTCTGATCATGTAGCCCAGGCTGGTATGACCCTGACCTTGAGCAGCATCTTACCCTCACCTAGAATGATGCCACAGTACAAAGACAAAATGATCGATTTTAACAATTGGCTAAAATTATGGTGTCATTCAAAGGGGATCCAGTGTCTGTCAGCCTGGGATGACATGCTCTACAAGCCACGTTGCTTCGCTAGGGACGGCTTGCACCTGTCACCACTGGGCTTTCGGATATTGGAAAAGGCTCTTGCCACCCCCATAGTGCCTTTTTAGGCAAGGCTCAAAAGTCAAACCCACCCCCATAGACAGCACAAGGAACAAGAAACTAAGGGTAATGCTGCTAAACGCCAGAAGTCTTAACCTCAAGATGCACGCACTCGAAGCTCTCCTCAGTATGGAGAACATCGATATCTGTGCAGTGACAGAAACCGGGTTCAAGGCTCCAGAGAGCACCCCAGTACTACCAGGCTATACCTCATATCATGCTTTTCGGCCCCAAAACCCGGACCGAACCACAAAAGGAGGGGAGTTTCCATATTTATCAAGGATATCCACACCTCCAGGTTAGTGGCATTGCACGAAGTATCGGAGACCATCCATGCGCAACTAACAGTGGGCAAGACTGCTTTTCAATTTATAGCATCCTGCAGACCACCCTCTCAAAGTCAGGAATCCCACTCTGCTTTCCTGAAAACATTGGAGAACATGAAGATCTCTCTGAACACCATTATATTGGGCGACTTCAACTACCCAAACATTGACTGGGAGCACTACTCAAGCCCCAGCACCTTAGCCCAAAGGTTCCTGGAAATTATAAACTCAAATGCTATGGAACAACTAGTCACCACTCCCACAAGAGGGGACAACATACTAGACCTGATCATTACCAACATGGGGACTCTATGCTCCACACCAGAAGTATATCTCTCATTGGTAAGATCAGACCATAAATTAATTTCACTGGATGTCCACATCCCAACCCCACCCCCAGCCCAGAAAACCACAGTGAAAAACTTCTCAAAAGCAAACTTCTCACTTCTCAAAACTGAAGTGGAATCCTCCAAGGCCCCAGGGCCAGTGGAAACTACGGCCCAGACTGCAGAATCCTATATAAACGCATTCTACGGACATCTCCAGGAATGCATGGATCATGCTATCCCAAACAAAACCAAGACCCAATCATCCAAAGGCAGGTGTCCAGTCTGGTGGACCCCTGCCATAAATAAACTGTACAACAGAAGGAGGAAGCTACTACATGATAGAGCAAAATCCCTAATAGGGAAGGCATCTCTGATCAGTACTAGCAAAAAATTACGATCCCTCATAAAATCCTCCAAGGCCAGCTTCGAGAGAAAAATTGCACAGGACACCAAAGACAATCATAAGGCTTTTTTCAGTTATGTTAGAAACCTGGGATGCAACTCCCAGACTTGTTCTGAGTTGATTCTAAATGACAAAAAATACACTGAACCCACAGACATCGCCAATATCCTGGCAGACAGGTTCAGTGCAAACTTCTCCACCCCCTCACCCCCAAAAGAGCAAGTATCTATCCCAGCAGAGGGCTGCCTCCCAAACATCTCTCATGCTCAGGTGAAGGCTGCCCTCTCCAAAGCAAAAAACACTGCTCCCATGGGACCAGATGGCGTCCCAGGTTGCGTCCTACATGAACTCCAAGAGGAACTAATCCCTCAAATAAAACAGCTATACAGTCTCAGCCTACACACAATGTGCCCACAGAATGGTGTACAGCAACAGTGGTCCCACTCCACAAAGGTGGAGCCTCTACGGACCCTGGAAATTATCGCCCCATAAGCCTGACTAGCTTAGTCTGCAGGGCTATGGAGAGGATCATCATGGATCTCATAAACAAAGACATTGGGGACCTACAGACACTAGATCCTACCCAGTTCGGCTTTGTCAAGGGCAGATCCTGCCTTTTGAACCTGATTGACTTCTTCGAAACAGTCACCAAAGCCATAGATGAAGGAAAGGTAGTCCACACAGCCTATCTGGACCTTGCAAAGGCATTTGACACAATACCCCACTCGGGCATCATAGATAAGCTATCCAGCTTAACTATAAACCCCTATGTCACAAGATGGGTCACAAACTGGCTCAAAGACAGAACCCACAGAGTGAGAGTTGCTGGAGCCATGTCAGACTCGAAACCGGTCACAAGTGGCGTCCCACAGGGTTCTGTCCTGGGACCACTCTTGTTCAGTATATACTTTTCCGAGGTACAGGCAAACGTGGGAGGACTATGGCTCACCAAGTTCGCAGACGACTGCAAACTGTGCGCCATAATCAACTCTCCAGCTGACACAAACATCCTTTAAAAAGGTCTCACAGAGACAGATAACTGGTGCCAGCGCCATGGTTTAAATCTAAATGCCAAAAAATGTATAGTCATACCCTTTGGCAAAAACAATGTGCCCACAAATTACCACATAGGCGGAAACCCATTAAGTACAGAGAAAGTTATTAGGGACCTGAGGACCCAAGTTGATAGCAATCTCTCCTTTGAAAACCACATTGCCAAAGTGGTTAGAAAGACCTTCTACATAGCCCACCTCATCACGAAGGGTTTCACATCTAGATCAAGAGAGGTAATCGTGCCTTTATTCATCCCTCATCAGGCCCATCATAGAATACAATGCCCCTTTTGGGATGTACCTTACCCGACACCTGCAGCTATTAGAAAGACCCCAAAAGTATCTCGCCAAGAGGATCAAGGGTCTCAAACAGATGCCATATGCTGCTTGGTTAAAAAAAACTCCAGCTCTACTCAGTTGCATACCGCCTACTTCGAGGCGCTCTATGCCTGACATACAAAGCTATGTCAAATCCAGAATTAATGGACATGCTCCACCTCAGTAAATCAAAATCCCTTGGAGCCACACGCTCAAGGGACTTGAACCTCAGCACAGAAATAAATAGAACTTGCTGGAGGGACAGGTTCATAACCCAGAGGCTCCCTTCGCTCTGGAATAGAATTCTGGTTCATGTGAGGCAGAGCACCTCACTGAATCTCTTCAAGAAGAATCTCGATAGGTGGATGGGGGATCATAGGTTTGTCCCAGGGATTACTCCCATGTCACTATTAGACAGAGGCACAGTAAACTAAACCTTAAAAAGGGCACAGTATACTCAAATCAAGGGGTGGCGTAAGCCATACAGAATCGGGCTAGGCTTATAATTGCCTTAGGGCAGATAGTCTAGTATGAACCTATGAACCTATAAGTCCTGTTTGGGTAAACCAGTGACAAAGGTAACCTTAGGTAGGTGGATTTCCCAATGCATTCTTCTCGCATACAAAAGCTCTGGTCGACCTGAGCCCGTTCGGGTTCAGGCACATTCTACCCGTTCTGTGGCTACTTCTGCGGCCTTCTGGTCGAGGGTCCCTTTGGATGACATTTGTTCAGCAGCTACTTGGGCTTCCTCTCATACTTTCATTACACATTATAAATTGGATCTGATATCCAGAGGAAGGGCATCTTTTGGCTCTGCAGTGCTCCTGAATATCCTTCCATGAGGACCTCCCAAGTTGTTGGTAGCTGGGGACTCTGTCCCACAGGTTGCTGATCAAATGAAGTTAACTATTTCAGATAAAGAAGTTATGTACTCACCGTAATGTTGTATCTGAGTAGGTAACTTCATTTGTCAGCAACCAACCCTCCCTCTGTCCCCCTGACCTGTAGTTTGTCCTTGAAGGATCATTGTGTTTCACTTCCCAGATGACATCAGGTTAGGATGTTCAGGTAGTTTTTCCTTGTGTTATTGTAGTATTCTGTGATACTATGGCAAACTCGATCTGAGGACTAGAGGGAGGTAGCAGGGTATTATGGGTAGGGGGAGGAGCTTGGAGCTCGGATCTTTTGCTAGGAAAGCTGCAGGCTCGGTTCCGATACCCACAGGTTGCTGACAAATGAAGTTACCTACTCAGATGGAACGATATGGTGAGTACATATTTTTTTCGGGTATACAGGTATTACATGAAATACGCCTGTGATGCAGCAGGTGTGTCATCTGAGGCAGTTGCCACATGGTCTGTAGTGAGGATGCATGCATGGTTGAAGAGTCAGACCCTTCCAGAGCATGTAAAGACAAGTGTTTTTATGTCACATTATTTAAGAAGCTCTTCTTTGTGTACCCTGCAGAGAAGATGTTCAAAAAAGAAGGAAAGGGAGAATGTACTCTTAAGGACTTCTTTCACTGCCCTCAACCATAATACAGCAGGAACTATCCCAGCAAAAGTTGTCCCTTTCCTTACCAACAGGACAGAGGCAAGCCCCAGATAGGGAAGAAGGGAAAATTCCCAAGAAGTGGCAAACTGACTCTGTTGATAGACCTAGTGTGGTAGGGGCTTGGGGTCAAGACAACCATAGGGGGTAGCTATGAATTTCTTCAGTACCTCCTTCCCCTTACCCAAAGTACTATAGCACACTTTCTTTTTTAAGATAGCAGTTACCATAACTTTCTGCATTTACAGTCCACCAAAACATTCCAACCTAACATATCTTATTGGATGACCAGATGGTCACATTTCATTTGACCACAGATGACTATAGGGTTGGGGGTTAGTACTTTGCACTGGGGAAGCGTGGCTAAGATACTCTCATTGGCTCACAAGCTGCTATCCTTTGTTAGCCACCTTAAAAGAATGAAATATTCCTGGTTAATGTCCTTTTTGGGGGGGAGTGACCGTGAGTCTACTTTTATAGATGACCTCTCTGGTTGTGACTCATTGGGATTGTGCCACATGATGACTTTGGTTTGCCTTACTGCCACATTTTCACAAACAAATACTGATATGAGTGATGTCATCGCCACAGTACTGTGTCTTTGTTTTGACCACTGAATCTGCTTTAACAAGATGTCATTATGTGGAAGCTGCACTGGTGCTTGGAGAAGAGAAGCATAAATGGGATGACAAGACAAAACCAGGTTATGGAGACATGAGTGGTAGAATGTGAGCTTGACCCAGTAGTATTTCAGGAAGGAATGCTGCCAAGGGATCTTTGTGGCAAACACACCTCACAAGTTTGCCTAATATGCAACTGAGAGTGCGCTGCCCTGCTGCATTGAGGCCAGAATGTGCTCTAAAGTATTTTGTGAGAAGAAATCAGTGAGTAGTGTTGTTTGGAATTTGGGGTGAGGGTGGGGGGCTTCCAGTTAGATTTAGTGGTAAAAGGAACTTAACCCATCGATAATTACTGGATAATGTACTGGTGGCTGCATCCCATAGAAATCCAGGATGACAGCAAATCTAGGGCTTTCAGGCAGTCTTGACAGCACACATACTTGATATTTACTAGACAAGCAGTTGCAGATTAAAGATTCCTGTTGGACATTTGGAAGACTCAAAACACCCTGCCTTCATAATGTTTTTGTTTTGTGGATGCCATGATGGCTTTCATGTGAAGTTGCAGCACTGAGTCTTGTAAAGATGAAATATCTAGATGAGACCATCAGGAGTAAGATTTCTTTCCAGTCTTCAGACTGTAAAAGCAAGAATGATCTGTAGTCCACTGCCAGTCATGAAAGCTGAGTTGTGCAGCACTATTACCTGAAAAAGATAACCAAATGTATTTGCTTGCCATGCAGTAGCTACTAACTGCTCTGTGTCCAAGCAACTTGGATCATAATTTTGGCACAGTACAGGTGCCATACATTGGCTACTGCCTCTATCAAAAGAATGATGTCTGAATTTTGGAGCAATGTGACTGACCCAAAAGGAACACCCACCCCCATGTGCAGAAATGGGAAAAGGGGTTGTAGGTGGATGGATACAGAGCCTCACTAATATACTTTCCCCCTCATACATAACACTTGCCAGCAACATGGTACCCCCACAGTATGCTAAAAATGTGTTGGCATATGCTTACAGTTTGCATTATCAATGAAACTTTTTCAGTGTAATTTACAATTGAATCTTGTCTATATCTCTCACTACTAAATATGCAACAAACCCATTCAGTATGGACTGGAAATGTATCCAAATCAAACTGAGGACTTTTCTCTCCAAAGGAGGTACAGTTGACAGCATCCATAGTGATGTGAGGTTGGTATAGCAGGGTAAATCCCCTCAACTCGAATACTGGTCGGAGGCAGGGGAATATAAGATGGGATGAAAGGAGGGTGGCTGAAGAAAGCAGGAAACTACATACATGTTACACTGGTACAGAGTGTGCAGATGCTGCAGTAGTAGAAGCAGTAAAGTTTTTTTTAGTTAGAATAGATTTGTTTTTATGAGAAATTTGCTGAAAGGCATTGGTAGGAACAAGGATGAGTCTCAGATGTTGGAGACACAGAAATAGGCAGACAAGTCAATAAAGTTACAGGAGTGGAGTCTGTACACAAAAGATGGGAGAAGAATGGACAAGTAGTATTTTGAGAGAACCAAACTGCAACCTGGGGCCTAAGTGAGAAGACAAGGGAGTATGAATGTAGGTGGCAGGGTATAGGATGGGGGTGCTATCAGTTTTCTTAATGACATGTTGGTATGGGGATGCCTAACCTAAATGTAGTACTAGCAGTTGTACTGGGGTCTGATCCTATGTTACCACAGGCATCTTCATTGCAATGTGTTGACACTGGGGCCATAGATCAAAACATTATGGGTCTTAAGCTGAACTACAAGGTGTTCCAGCTGGTATGATAGTTCTTGTATCACATCAGCCTCCGTTACCTTCTCCAAGGGACATGATGGTATGGCTGAGCCTTCCCCTTATACCAAGCTGCTGTGTCTGGGGAGCAGAGTGTGCTGACTGACCAATTTGAAGCAATGAGATTCATCTTTAGTAGGAGACACGGGGGGAAGAAGATAATCAATGTACTGTGTATCCATTCAGCATGTATTTTGAATATGATACTGCTGTCTCATTGTAGTAATGACAGTAATGTGAGTTCATATTTCTCTACCTCATTGCTGGTTTTATCCTGTGCCTCCAACATGTCCACTAATTAGTCTCCCGCTGCTTCGGTGGAGTGCTGGCCAAGAATGCTTATCTGTTCCACAGTGTCATAATCTCAAAGGTAATGGCAAGCACCTTCCCCACATTCATCAATCTTAACACACCAAGCCTTCTACTAAACCTGTATTGCATATACTAAGCAGCCAGCCCTTGGCCCATGTAATATCCAAATATGTATGTGCTGGATATTTTCATTCCTTCATATCGTACTGTACCCTGTATATAACTTGTGCGCACAGTCTAAACCATCTCCCAGTAGGTGACATTAAAGGTGGGAAAAGTTTTGAAATTATTTATTTGGTCTCATTTTATTATATCACAAAAACCTGCCATTTTAACAGGGGTGCATACACTTTTTATATCCACTGTAGTACATATCCCTTCCCAATATTTTGCAGTCTCAATCATGTAAGTGTGCTTGCAACTTTCCAGTCGAGCACTTGTTCTCTACAGACATTTGCAAAGTATTTTTGCCATTCCTAACTACACAACTAGGATTTTCTAAAACCGGGGAAATTAATTAAACAGCAGCATGGTAACTGAATAAAATATCCACACATATTGAGATTGTGAATGTCTCTATAGTCTAAATCAGTTGTTTTTGACCTTTTTACACTTCGGGATCGGTGAACACAGGAAAATTATTTTGGGGACCACTAAGGCAGAAATAAAAAACATTGTTTATAAGAAATCAATTGAAACAATCGCTGTTGTAGTGTTGTATGCCAACATAGTAATCTCAGCAATTGAGAAAGATATAGATACATAATGTGAATGTAGAACTCTAGTATACTAAGTGAGAAATGCTGATAAATACATAATGTGAATGTAGAACTCGAGTATACAAAGTGAGAAATGATGATAAATCATTGCTAGGATATGAAGTCTGAAACTTCAGCCCTTTTTAAGAGGAACAACCCAAAAATATGGGGTAAAAATCTTGACAGTTGAGAGGTATGATACCTAGCCACCTCTTGCACACATACACACACCATACCTCTCAACCTCTTGGCACAAAAAAATCTGGGCAAAGCCAAAAATAATGGTAGGGACAAACTTTAAATATTGTTGTCACAAACTTAAGATCACAGTGAGAGAATATGCAATTAAGGCAGTTTCTCTGGGGTGGTTATAACACAATAAACCTTATGCTGAATTACATTATGAATGTTTGCCTAATAGAGGTGGTGTCCTAGAAAGCAGCCACATTTCTATTATTATGTTATTTAGGCAGACTGCACATAGTATAGATGCGCTGATGTAACACTGTGTAAGACTCACTGTTGCACAATATTCTCAGAACTCCTTTGTTTGGTCTGAATAGAAGACTTCTGAGAATTCTGTGGAAAACCAAGCCATTTTGTGTGTTTTACAGATATCACTGCAGCCAGTTTGTGCAGTCAACACACACAATGTAGTATGACTCTTAAGAATGAGTTTGTTAAATGAGAGGAACTGGGGCAAAAAAGTGGTATGGATTTTACATCCAGTTTTCTTTATGGCTCAAGGTAAGCTCTGGTATGAGAAGCCTTATTGTTAACATATATTTAAGTATCCAGAAGCTCACTTTAGCCTGTCAGATGTCATGCTGTCCCAAACTCTTTCATCGTATGCTATGACTTTTGCATTTGTCATGGGTTGAAATCTTACTATTCATACAAAAACTCTGTATTTTATAATCCAGTTTGATGGATACCAAGAATAATCAATATTATAGTCAATCCTTTATGGCTGCGGTGGTGCAGCGGTTAGCGTTGTCGCCTCACAGCAAGAGGTTCTCCCATTCGATTCTCGGCTGGAGCGCCTTCTTTGTGGAGTCTGCATATCCTCCCCGCAGTCGAGTGACATTTAAAGACATGCAGGTAGGTGCGTGCGTGAATGGGTGTGCCTTTTTTTGAAGGTTGGGTGTCAGGCTGGCAACTCGGCATCATTAGAATATACACTGCCAATCATTAGCAGACCGGAGTTCTGCTGTGGCGACCCCTAACCGGGAAAAGCCGAAAGACATTACTATAATTAATCCTTTCAGTAAAAAAATGAAAACTCCAGCAAAGCTAGGACTTCCACTGAGTGACCTCCCAAACCTCTTGTAAGTTCTAGCTTTGCTGGAGTTTTCATTTTGTTTTTACTGATTGGTTTTTCAGTGACCTTCTCACTTATTCTTATAATTAATCCTTTATGAAAACATAATTTTAACAGAGGACACATATGATATACCTTGATCCAAAACGTGATATCTGCTTACAGGAGATGCCTGAAAGAAGCAGTATATAGACAGTCCCCCGGATTCACGAATCCTCCGTGTAAGACTAAATAAGTCTTACTCGGAGGCTGCAGTTGAACGGTATGATGTCAGCGTGCCATGAATATTCATGAGAGCACGCTGACTCAACCGCAAGTCTAACACGGACCGTGTAGGAAAGCAGGGGGCGTGTCTGACTGCCGAGCAGTCTAAAATGTCCATGCCCCTGCAAGGGTTCGAAAATAAAAATGTATACACAGAAGAGCGAGTCCGCTCAAATGTCCATGCACCCAACACCACACTCCCTGACATTATAAACCCCATCACAGTTATGAAAAGTAAAATATTAAAATTATATTTTTTTATATTCCCGAAATAGCTGCCCGTATTTGCGCAGGTGTGCCCATTGCTTAGCTGCAGTTAGCAATCCCGTCATGGAAGAGCATAAGAAGGAATGTTTATGCAAATTACACCAAATAGCAATAGCGTAATGGTAAAGCGTTCGCACAAAGAGGAGGCATTCACGGTTCAGGTTCCACCACTCCCCTTCCTATTTATGTTTTAAATCAGTTATATGAAATAATAACTGACATATATGATTACAATTTTACTAAAAAGCAGCGAAATGGCCTATGTATCAGTGAACAAAATATATATTTATAAAGGATCCTGATATATAATTGCCCGCAGTTAAGTAGCGCTTTACCCAGCGCAATAGAGTTGCCCATAGCTAAATACCTCTTTACCCAGAGCAATGTAGTTGCCCATAGCTAAATAGCGCTTTACCCAGCGCAGTCGGTTTACACGGAGGTGCGCGCCGCGCCAACCATCACACCGTAGAGCAACATAGAGCAAAGCTGCTTAAACACAGCCACACCCCCTAGCCTGTCTGGGCAGTATTAAAATAAAATGAATGACAAGGTTCGAACCCAGGACTCTGTGGACCATAATCAAAGTACTGAACCACTAAGCCATGACAGCTTAGGATAAACAGCCACTGTTAACATACATATACTAATAAATGCTAGCTAAACCATTACTAAGCAGGTCAGCAGTCAGCCGAAAATTTTCAAAAACGGCCAATCACAAAAAAGTGCGGGTAAATGTGGCATATTTAAGCCCTATAGGCGGGAATACTCACCATAACTGATTGTAGCTCACATCTGCAGTTAGAATGGCTGGTGCTGGAGAGGGTACACACTTCCATGCGCAACATTGGGGCATCGAGGAGTCTTAATACATGGTTTGGCTCTTTGTCCGCCGTCATGAGTCAAGACTCCTGCAGGGCCAGTTCCAAGGGACGGAGTACAAGGCAGAGGCTTGGAACCAGTTAGCTCATGACCTCACCAGTGTCACAGGCGTTCCTCGGACTGGTGAGCAGGTCCGTCACCACCATGCAGACCTGAAGAGATGGAAGCAGGACCGACTGAACCAATGGATACAGGAGGCCCGTGGGATGCAAGATGCCCCACAACTGAGTAGGTAGCCATGGAATGCAGTATGTAAGAAATGATAATTGATTCTGTATAATGGATAGGTATGTCTCAATATCCCTTCATTTACTTCACAGCTGCAGGTGACCGTGCTGCGAATCAGCAAGCCTATGCAGATAGGCTGCTAAGGCTGTGCCACCAGGCAGGTTAGTGATTATTCTGCATGTATTGTTATATAAAATAGGGTAGAGAGCATGAAAGAAAGTGTTGTAGTCCAATAATACAGCCATAAAATGCCCTGAATAAGTCCTCTGCATGTACTGTTATATGAAATAAGTCAGAGAGCCAGAAAAAGAGCGTAGTAACCCATTAGGAAAGGTAAAATATGTCCATAATAATATCACTGCAGGTACTGTCATAAAAAATAAGTGAGCGAGCCTGAAAAAGAGTGTTCTAGCCTATTAATAAAGGTATAATATGTCTTGAATATGTCTTCCATATGCACTGTAATATCAAATAAAGGAGTGAGCCTGTGGAAAAGTGTGTAATGTAATTAATAAAGGTATAAAACCTGGAGTGTGTCTGTGTCACTTACTGTGAAATGTTGTTTTACCCTTGCATTATACAAATAGTACTGTTTTAATAAGTGCTGGCAACACACAGTTGGGCAGTCCCATCTAAAGTGGGTGATGAAAGTGCTAGTAGCTGTGAAACAAATATACAGTCCTCAACAGTCAGTTACTGGCTGGCATGCATAAGTAAATCCGGCACACAAGTAGCTTGTTAATGTGTTCCCCAGAAATGTGAGTGTGCTACAAAAAATGCAGGGTTCTGTACAAATTGAACTGAAAATGTCATGTGAACACATCCAGATTTGTAGATAAAGAAATATAAATACAACAATAAATATGTAGCAGTAACATCTGCATCCTGGACAGTTATGTCAGATATAGGTCAGGTATATAATGAACTAGCCAAACCCATTACACAACCTAACGCATGTTGCCAAGTGTAATAATACATGTAGGGGATATACACCTGCATTCAATAGGAATGTAGTGTAGACTAAAAGTACTCATAAGATGTTAATTGAGTTTTCTTTCTACATCGTACTATATGTGCATAAATAATCAATTCCACAACTCAATGGGTATGTGTAATCTCAAAACATTTGTTGGGACATATGTCCTATTGTTCTATAAATATCTGCATTCACTTTGATGCATGTGCTCTGTTCAAACACCACAATCATGGTGGCCTGTTGCCACCAATCATCCCTGCATGCTGTTGGAATGTCCACTGTTCAATTTATGCATGTGTTATGCTTGCTGTTCAACTGTTGGCACCTTGGTGTGTTGGGTTAATGGGAATATTACTGCATGCTGTTACAACTAATTTGGAATGCTGTTGTTTATGTTGTAATTAAACACACCTAATCACAGAATGTATGGGAAGGCCGGTCCCAGCGGACCAACCTGTCCCTCCTCAGCTGGCGAGTGCACCTGGCACCAGCAGGTCCGGTGCCCAGCCTGGGCTCCCCTCCTCCATTGGTCCTGTGCCACCTTCGGGTGGAAGCGCTGCAGGGGATGGGGCTCGTCCCCCCCATGCAAGCGTGGGCAAAGAAGGGCCGCCTGTCACACTTCGAAGGGTCCGGACTGTGGTGCGTAGGGAGATCCAGCATTCAGTCGATCCCCTACGCCAGCTCGAGGCAAGAGTGGCGCGTCTCATGGGTGAGCCTGCCTGTCCTACGCAGCCTCCAGCACAGCCACCCTCGGGGCTGTGAAGGTGCAGTGGTGACTGCCCATGGGTGGGGATCTCAGTTCCACTGTTCTGTGGGCTCATGGGCTTGCGATTTCCAAACACCCGTCACCGTCAATTGTGTTTACCCACTCCATGTGTCATACACCGCCCCTGTATGCATCTTCTTTGTCTTGTCTGGTCTCCTCCCCAACCTACCTCCCCAAATATACCTACTTCCTCTACCTCACATTCCACTCTCACCTGGAAAAAAAAAAAAGGGCAATCTGTACCCACAAAAAAATTACGCCCCATACATAGCTGCCCATTTTGCACACATGTACGCTGGACATGTAAACTGATAATTATAATTGGCAGTACAACATACTTTGTTGTCCTCACCCCTCTCCCAGGGGTGGAAGGTTTCAAATATCACTCCAGATTTATTGCATATGCACAGCTGTTGCTGGTAAAGAAATGGGCAGCTATGGACCTTCCCTACACCCATCCTGCACATCCTGAGCTTGTTTCCCCTACTGTTTTTCCCCTCTTTGTGCCCCCTTTTTCACCACTTTCCTATCTCCCCATTTTCTTTTCTTTCAAAAAAATTAGCGTGGGTGTTAGCGGGAGTAAGCACTTTTAAGCAGTAGTAAGCAAGTGTGTGCTTAGCTAAGAATCGCTAAGCGTCGCGCAAACCCGCTCACAACTGCTTAAAAGTGCCTTAGTCACTCTATGTCAGGGCCGTTGTTCTGCTCAGCAGCAAAATAAAATACCTCTGCCAGTCTCGAACCCCAGACGATTGACACAGTAGACTGCATGAATTACCACTAAGCCACAGCAGATATACAGTAACCTGGTGCTCAAATAAATATATCATGCATTTCAATAACTGAATGTAAAGGATAAATAGGAAGGCCACAACACAAAGCTTGTTTTGTGGATCTTTACCAGCAATTGTTGTGAAATGCATTACATGAGTGTGATATGAGAAGCAGCCATTCTAGCAGAAAATAAACTTAAAGAGGCACTTTACAACCCCCACACAGTATCATAGCAGGACAAACAGTGGCAAATCTGATTAGGGCAGAGGCCATACTACCTAACTGTGACTACTTAACAGGGATGTCTCTGATTGTGAAACATATTGAAGCTGTGTCCCTCTGAATCCCTCTGAAAAGTACTGACATCAGTCAGAAAGGTGGGGTATTACACAATGAATACTGACAATAATAACAGTAGACACTGCTTGTACTTCATAAAAGGAGTATGTATCCATATGCACTTCTTCACACAAGTCTAGACTTTTACTGTCTCTATGCTGTGTAAGGTGTACTTCACATTTAACTACCTATCCCTGACTCCATGCAAAGATGTTATCTGAGTGTTTCATAGGCCTGGCAGAGGCACAAACACACAGGCATATCAGCTATCCTGCTGTTACACACATTGCAAATAGCTGTGGTAGGACTTCCACAAGCATACCCTTATGTAGGAGTACAACACAGAAATACCAAAGGATCTAGCCATGTACTGGTAGCAACTGACTGTAACAGTGCCATTGTACTAGTGATGAAAACACCTGTGGGTTGCACAGACAAAGAATAACAGTGTAACATTTGACTACCATCTGGATAGGTTCACAGTTGGGAACTATGCAGACAGACCACCTGCCTTGATAAACCAACAGGTACACACCAATCCTTAAAGTCCAGTAAGGTAATATTCACACAATAATACATAATGCTCTCTGTATGTCAACAACCCCCCCCCCCCACACACACACACACACACACTGTACATACACTTGTGTGTTTAGGGTCTACCTAGGATGTAGGTAGGCATACACAGTACTGGAATTGTCCAGTTGTCCTGTGAACCCTGTGCTAATGTCAACAATAAAACCGCAAACCCTGCAGAAGTGCCTACATTAATATGCACAGTATAACAGTTCACAAGCAATTCATGTGCCAAAAGGATACTTCTCAATAACTACGTTTGTATGGCAGTTACTTATATGAGTGGAAAAGAAACTACATAGTCACAGAAATGTTGTGTAAGCATTTGTAGGGGTGAGTTAAACTCTACACTGATAGCTCTGTACTGCAAGTGGCAACGGTCAGGCCTGAGTACATGTACATCACTGTCTACACCTCTAGCTTCAGATATAGGAAGTATACCAACCTTCTGACTTACACAACAGTGTCCACAGCAAACAAGCATGGGCCCCACTCGAAATCTGAAAGAGCCACGTGTACATACCCAAGCAATTTACAGCATTGGGTTGCTATGACAGTGAGTACTGCAATTACCACACAGCAGGCTGTATGCATTTACCAAATGCTGGGCACCAATTGGTGCAGAGGGCATCACATGCACATGCCCAGATAACTATAAAAGCAGATTGTACTTGCTATCCCCACATGTTATCATTACATTGCACGTGTCAGCAAATACTGACAAACTCTATTACTGAATACAGAAGCCTTACTTCAGTAAATATTATATTTACTTCCTGAAAAACTATATTAATTAAGAAAAAAAAATAATTAATAACCAATAACAACTAATAAGTAAAAAACTTTACTTTAAAAAAAAAAACCTTGTAAAGCATACACAGACGGACCTGACAGTGAGTAACAGGTATGTAACAGAGTTGTAGTTACCTGCAAGTAGTAGATAATTATGAATAGTACTGTACATACTCAGAAACATGCATAAGTGGCAGCAGTAGGTATGTATGCAGTGATGCCATGCATAACTACTGCCATGGACAAATTAGTGTGTAGCTGTGTGCAGTGGGACATAACTGTGACATATGTATCTCAGCATTATATGACGAACATCTGAACATGTTATCTATGGTCTGTACAGTACTGCGTATAATGGCAGTTTGGGGGAGTAGTGCAAACACCTATATAAACTTGGATGTGACAGAGTAAGACATGCATGATAGTAACATAATTTGTAGCTCAGCATTGGCAACTGCTGTACCAGGCTAGTATAGTAGTGTTATCATTTGCAGCTATATATACTCCCTGTACTATTACTGTATGCACACATGTGACAAGCGTCCATGTTGTAGCAAGGCCCAACAGGTCATTCGTGAGGTGTACAGACTTACAACAGTGTGAACCCTGTGTGTGTATGGCATGCACATATGGAGAGATATGTATGTCTGATAAATTAGCATCTGAACATGTGCATAGAGTAAGGGACATACTGCAACTGTTTGTGAAGGGTGGACAATTATATGGTGTTGCAGGTTATGTGCATGTTTATATGTAGGTGGTAGTGTGTGGTAAACAAGACAGCATACTGTGCTGGCATATGACGTGGCGTTTAAACGTCATGGGTATGATTCCTCAGGTTGTACTCTTCCAGATAGGGGGTCCTGCTAAAGGTACATGGGCTGAGACTACCTTCCATGCATTTTGCACAAGACTGTGCAGTATCATTACATAATTGCATCCCTCTCAACCTTTGCATAATTGGTATTCCCACCATAAAAGGTGGACTGCATATGTGCCTATATGTATATCTATATGTACACCAATGGATGTTTATATGTACGCCCAAGCTCAATATTGTAAATGTATTGCCATCCCTCATGTTAATAACCCTGTACCCATGACCTACCACATAGGTGGTAATCTACTCACACTAAAGTGTGATGAGAGACTATGGGACAAAGGTGGACAGTAGTGTCCCTATTGATAATCACAGTGCCACACTAGTCATGTAAACTGAGTAAGGTCCACATGTCAACAGAAAAGGTGCGTCATCCATGGAATAAGAGGTCAGTGTTCCACTGTACTCATCAGTCATAACACCCATCATAGAGTACATTGGCCCTGTCGGTATGTACCTCAGAAGACATCCACAGCAACAGTAGATGCCAGACACATACCTTACAAAGAGTATTACCAGACTCAAACAAATGCCCTATGTAGACTATCCTACAAAACCACAGCTACACTGTGTCACATACCGCCTACCCAGAGGCAACCTCTGCATAACATACAAAGCTATGCCAAACCCACAGGTGTTGGACATGCTCCATATATACTGATTACACTCCATACAAGCTACACACTGTACTGATCTAAACCCTGTAACGTGAAAAAGCAGAACATGCTGGAGTAGTACATTATCATCTCAGACACATACCATACTCTGGAACTAACCACCTATCAATAGCAAATGAAGGTCCTCATTAGCAGTTGTCATGAATAATCATGATGAGTGGGTGTGAGATAGGAAACACAACCCGGGAGTCACCACTGTGGCTCTGCATGACAGGGACACATGAACCTACATTACATGGGTGTGGAAGGGCAGGGTACCATATGGCTATGCTTCCATAGGTCCTATGGATAATAGCCTTTTAGCTACCTAGGACCCGATACACACACACATGTTGCATTACTAGCTATGTGAGGTTGACTGGGTCTGATGGTGAATGTGTAGGTGAATGTGTCAAAGTTGGATATATGTGTGATAGCCTAGTGTGAAACCGTGTATATCATGGTATGTAGCATTTTAGCTCAGATCCCAGCAAAGGATACATATGCTATTGCTAGGCAGGAAAAGCAGTAAGGTATATGGTGTGATGTAGTCCCATGGTGTTGACTGGAGTGTGCCATTGTAGGCTTAAGCAGTACATGTATGCTTATTGATTGGTAACACTGGTGAATACAAATCCTGTATGAACAGTAGTACTACCTGAAGCTGTAGGCCTAAACAGCACAGTGTGGTTTACATCCACATTGTTTGGACACACTGTTTTGTTTGTTACCTGTAGTCCTCACACATTACAAACCTCAGGCATGAGGTTTTGTAGGTGCTGACACACAGTACTGTATGTTACACAGGTAAAACTGGTCTGGGTTGCCATACCTATGTGTCCTGTAGGTATGTCAGATGTGTGTGTGGGTATGCCTGTAACATGGCCTTGGTGGTATGTGTGTCACAGGATATATGTGCAGATCTAGCAACATGTGTAGTGTATTACAGCAGTATGCCACCTATAGTGATGAATGTGCACATTTGTTACTGAGGGGGTCTGCTATCAACAAGTAGCGTGGTGTACTGATAGTACTTAAACTGTACTTAACATTCATTTCAATGGATGACAAATGTCTGCATGCATTAGCTTTATACACACCCCCTGTGGCTAGGTGGTCCATTGTGTCACAGAGTGTGCCATGTACTGTTGTATAGTCTTACATACTGGTTCCACTTTGTTGCTGTGCAGAACATGTTTTGGAATATAGTGTGTGTCAGGCACTGTCAGGCAGTTGTAGGCTGAGCAGTCCTATGTGGTATGACCGGTGTGCATCTACTGACAGCCAATAGGTTGCTATATATGGCATTTCATTGATGTCTGTACTTTAGCATGTTAAGTGTGCCACATGACATGCTCACAATGACTGTTTTATTGTCTTACAGGAATATGTCTCACAACAGGAAGCCCGCCTATTCCCCCGAGGAGGAGGAGGTCATCTATGATGCCCTGGTACAGCATTACAACTTGCTGTTTTCCAGATCTATCCAGGACCAGCATGGATGCACTGCACTGTGGCAGGATGTTGTCCGTCGAGTGAATGATGTAGGCATGCATAACCGGACATATGAGCAAGTACGCCATCACTGCAGTGATTTAATCAGACATACCCGGCAGCATGCCTCCGATGTCCACAGACAATAGCTTGCCACAGGTGGTGGTGCAGCAACACATCCCCCCTCACCAGAGTGGAAGAGCTGCTTCTCAGTGTGGTGTCTCCTGGACAAGCAGTACAACAGACATGCGTCATCATGGAGGCCGGAGTCACCCAGCACATAGATACAGAGCATGCAGATGTTTATCGTGGTACACTTCTGCAGTCATTACACTTGGGTTATCCTGCCATCAGGCAGTTCCCCAGTCGGCCTGAGTTCCAAAGTCTTGGTCCGGCGTCGGGTGCTGTTGCCTCCTCCCTGACGTCAGTTCAGCAGGGGTATATAAGATGCAGCTGATGTCATTTTCTTCAGTCTTTCTTGCTGCGTGGTGCCCGAAGCAAAAGCAGTTCGCAAGTGCCGGTTGGCCGACTCCTGAGATTTTCATTCCGAATCCAGAACCGAAGTCTTCTACAAAGCTAAGTACCCCATTGGGGAAACCTTTTCTTGCCTCAGACCAATGTCAGTAAAAGTTAATAACTGTATTTCTTGTTGGAAGCAAATACCTCATAAGGATTTCCATTCCTATTGTATCCCATGCCTAGGCCCAGACCACGACGTCACTGGTTGTCGGTTTTGTGCTAGGTTTAACAAGCGCACTATTAAATGGTTTGATTTTGCCCAAAATTATTTTGGCAGAAAATTTAATTACACCATGCCATCGGAACTTCCGACAACAGGAATACATAAAAAGCGCAAAGACAAGGGCAGGCATCCTAGCACCAAACCTGACAACGAAGCCTCTTCTAGGCTGGTCGCTGGTTCTCCGGTTTTCAGCGAGGCGCCTTCGCAGCCCCTGACGACCGCTTCTACGGAACCACAGGCTGCCTCCGACTCCCACGTGGAGATGGCTGGGCCTTCGGACGCACAAGTTTTTCAGCCTACCAAGGCTAACCCTTCAGTGGGATCCGGAGTAGGTGAACAACCCGAAGCTTCAGAGGGTGTTTTCAGACCTACTCAGTTAACCATTAAACTCCCTGCCAAGACTAAGCCTACTTTAAAAACAAAGAAACAAATACAGCATTCTCCAGGACAGACCTCCATGCCCAAGAAACAAATGCTCAAAATGGCCGAAGACCTAATCACTCTGATGTGGAGGTCCAAACCCCTCCTGATAAAAGGCCCAGACAGGATGCAGACTATGACTCATCCGACCAGGTGTCCATTTCGTCAGATTCATCCTCAAACCTAGGATATTCTTTACCCCCTTATGAGGACTCTGATGCTGAGGAATCAATTCCCTCAGCCTCCCCGCCTGAGGACTACTCCTTTGGGGAGACCTTACATACCATGAGGGAGCATTTCCAATGGGAAGGCCGGGGATTACTCTGAATCCAAGAAAAGGCTCCGAGACTTCCTTTTATTACCTCAACACAGACCCCTTGCTATTCCGCCAGTGTTAGACATTGTGGATGATGTGTATACTGAATCCAGCCTAAATCCTGACTCTAAACCTGACAGATACTACAGAGTCCCTGACTCACACAAATTTCTGTATAAAAGCCCTGTTGCTGACCCTGAAACTATTTCTCAGGGACCCAGAGGGATTAAGGCCTCATCAGCAAAAAATCCAGTCCCCTCTGACAGATTCCAGAGCATTAGACAGATGGGGAAAGAAAGTATATACGTCTGCAACCGTAGCAATGAGAGCCTTAAATTGCTAGTTTCACATGCTAAAATATCAGCAATTTTTGATGTCTCAGTTAAAACAAAAAATGCTTCCAGATTCAGATCCTCCTAATTTTAAAGAAATGCAGGATTTATTGCATGCAGCTGAACAAGTGAGAAAACATACTTTGCAATGTGGTTTTGATTGTTTAGAGGCCTCCTGTAGAGCAGCAGTTACAGGCTCTGTCATTAAAAGAAGATACGTTATCAGATCATTTCAAAGCAAATTTATTGGATGCACCTTTACAGCAGGATGTAATGTTTGGAGTTAAGGCAGAAGAGGTATTAAAGGAAATGGAGGATAAGGCAAAATCTATGCAAATGGTAAAGGATTTCTTACATGTTCAGCCACCAAGATTTAGCAGAAATTGGCCAACAAAGAATTGGTCCTTTCCTGTTACAGACAGACCTCAAAGGGACAGATACAGACGTCTGAGAGATAGAGGCCAACCATAAGGTCCTTACAGGCCTCGACAATGGGGTGCACCAGGCCAGAAAGAAGGGGAAGACAGGTCCCAACCATATAAAAAGCAGCCTCAATGACTTCCCATTACAGCTGCCAAACAACTGTCTCTTGGCAGCCCCCTTGGGAGGAAAACTAGCACTTTTCTATCACAATTGGCATTGGATCACCAAAGACAAATGGGTTCTCAACATTGTATCTCAAAGTTACAGGTTCCACTTTCACACTCTGCCAAGGTTAAAAGGAATGCCAAATCTGCCACCAAATCAATGGGCAGAGGCTCAAAAACAAATTACAGCACTCATGGAAATGAGAGCTATTCAAGAGGTACCACCACAAGAGCAAGGACAAGGATTTTATTCAAGACTCTTTCTGGTTCCCAGAAAGGACAAAGCCTGGAGGCCCATTCTGGATCTTTCTTCTCTAAACACTTACCTGGATGTTCCGAAATTCAAAATGTTGACACTTCAACAGCTTCTTCCCATGCTGGGCAAGAAAGCTTGGCTAGTGACTTTGGACCTCAAGGAGGCATACCTGCATGTCCCTATCAGACATAACTGCAGAAGATACCTCAGATTCATATCAGGTTCAATGCACTATCATTTCTCTGCACTGCCCTTTGGCTTATCTACTGCGCCCAGGGTCTTCACAAAGTGCCTGGCACCAGTAATTGCATTTTGCAGACAGAAAGGATTTCAAATTTATCCGTACCTAAACGACTGCCTGATTCAAGCAGAGAGCAAGGACATTCTTCTAGAACATCTGGTGTTTGTAAAACAGTTATTAAGTTGCCTGGGGTACACAGTAAACGAAAAGAAATCAAAACTAGTGCCCTCACAAGAGATAATATTCCTGAATGCCAGCTTGAACACAACAGCCCAGATGGCTTATCTCACACCAGACAAGCAAGGATAACTGACTCAATACTTTCAATTGATGGCAAAACCCCAAATCCGTGCAAGAAAAATTCTGCAGGCTTTGGGTTACGTGGCATCTTGCATACTACTAATTCCATATGCCAGACTGCATATGAGGAAACTACAATGGTACCTAAAGAGTGCATGGTCTCAGCACTGTCAAAGTTTGGAAACAGTTATACTACTAATTCCTTGCCTTCAACAGGAGTTTTGATGGTGGGCTCAAGCTTGTCACCTCAACAAGGGACAGCCTTTTACTCAACCTACAACCAGGCAAACACTGACAACAGATGCATCGGATTACGCCTGGGGAGCACACACGGCAGGAAAATGTATTCGGGGGAAGTGGCCCGCAGAACAAAGGCATCTTCACATCAATCAAAAAGAGATGTTAGCTGTACAGAATGCCCTTATAGCTTTCAAGGACCTGCTGCATCCAGGACAACTACTACTAAAAACAGACACCACCACAGTTATGTGGTACATAAACAAGCAAGGGGGCACTCACTCCTACCCCCTCTGCAGACAAGCCATGACCTTGTGGAACACAGCTCTAAACTTTCAAGTTCATCTGCAAGCACAATTCCTGCCAGGAGAGAAAAACACACTGGCAGACGACTTAAGCAGAAACATCATGGATCCCCATGAATGGGAATTGAATCCACAAAAATTCAGAATGATAACACAGAAATGGTGGAGCCCGGACCTAGATCTGTTTGCATCCCCAATGAACTGCCAGCTACAGAAATTCTGCACAAGGAGCTACCATCCACAAGCATGGAAAGTGGATGCCCTCTCATTCAGCTGGAAAAACCTACAAGTATACGCTTTCCCTCCACTACCTCTCCTTCCAAAGGTTCTCAAAAGCCAGGCAAGAAGAGCCAAATATGATCCTGATTGCTCCAGACTGGCCACGCCAGCACTGGTACTCAATCTTAAAGAATTTAGCACAAGAACCACCCTGGATATTGCCTCAAATCCCACACCTGCTGACTCAGCACAACAATCAGATACTTCACAGTCAGCTAAAGACCTTAAACCTAGTTGCATGGAAAATTCCTTAGTCAAGCAAGCAATGCCTCTCTCTAAAGCTGTTATGGATGTCATTCTGGAAGCCAGAAGGCCTAGTACCAGGAAAGCTTATTCGGATAAATGGAAGAGATTCTGTGTCTGGAACCAGGCTCACAACCTTGACCCTCTTGTCCCAAACATTCCTCAGATTCTACAATATTTAACTGAGATGCTGGACAAAGGCCTCTCTTTTTCATCCGTCAAGATCCACGCCTCTGCCATCTCTGCTCATTACAACACGGATCCTCCAATTTTCTCTAATCCTTTGCTAAAACAGTACCACAGAGGGGCTAAAAACATAAGACTGCCCCGTAGAGCACCTACTCCAACTTGGGACCTCAACTTTGTTTTGGAAAAATTAACTTTACATCCCTTTGAGCCAGCTAACACAGCAGAATTAAAATATATTTCTTGGAAAACTGCTCTGCTCCTGGCAATAACATCAACTCGAAGAGTTTCAGAATTACAGGCACAAATGGCAGTGGAACCTTTCCTCATTTTCCACCAGCACAGGGTGTCCTTAAGAACTAACCCTACATTTATGCCAAAGGTGGTTTCAAGTGTGGCTTTAAACCAAACTATTCATTTGCCAACCTTTTACCCAAAACCACAGAATAAAGGGGAGAGACTACTGCATTCTTTGGACATTCACAGGCAGTTACGCTTCTACTTGGACAAAACCAAAGCTTTCATAAAATCTGAGCAATTATTGGTAGCATATGCTGCAGGAGCTCAGGGAAAAGCCATTTCAAAACAGACTATTTCAAAATGGATAGGACATTGCATACATTTCTGCTACACACACCATGGGAAACCTATACCTAGCAGCATTAGATCTCACTCCACCAGGGCAACAGCCACTTCAACTGCCTACCTCAGAGGAGTGCCTACCAAGGACATTTTGGAAGCAGAACATGGAGTTCTGTGCATACCTTCACCAAGCATTACCATCTACCTTTATACTCTAAGTCCAGAGCTGGCTTTGCCACTGCTGTGCTGCAGGGCCTTATAGCCACACCTAATGCCTTATAGAACCAGCCACCCTACCTCAGCTTTGGGATTCTACCCAAGTGTAATGACTGCAGCAGTGTACCACGATGAACATAGTACAGTTTTGTACCTACCATAAATGTAGATGTTCGAGTGTATACACTGCTGCAGTCCAGGTTACCCTCCCTCCTTCCCCTCTTCCTTGCTGGTACGTACCTATATCTTCTGCCCTTTACTGCCTATGGGGAGTATTTGCTGGTAACTAAAAGTTGTTGTTTGCTTTTCCTATCTATGTTTTATTAGCAATTTGAATTGCCTATCCATTTGGGGGCACCTGACATCTGGGGCAAGAAAAACTGAAGAAAATGGCATCGGCTGCATTTTATGTACCCCTGCCGCACTGACGTCAGGGAGGAGGCGATAGCAACCGACGCCGGACCAAGACTTTGGAACTCAGGCCGACTGGGGAACCGCCTGACGGCAGGATAACCCAAGTGTAATGACTGCAGCAGTGTATACACTCGAACATCTACATTTATGGTAGATACAAAACTGTACTGTAACATGGCATATCTGTAAACTACTGTTAGATCAATTGTTAGAACATGCATTTACTAGCTGTGTACTGTGTATTCAGAAGATGCAGAGCCTGGTGTCATGCAATACTGATAATTTGGAACATAATTTGTATGCATGTGACTGTCACCTCTTGTACTACTGTGGAATTGCAAACACACAGCAGCAATACCATAGTTGTTGCCACTGACAAACTGTCTCATATCCTGGTGTGATAGCAGGACAGCACACCCATGCTGGTGAGTGTTCTACATTTAATATAGCATATAACATGTGCATGTCATAGGAGGCCTGCAGGCCATATACACATGTAAAACACCTACACATAATGCATGCTCTGCATGTTCTCTGTGGAACTATGCACATCCTAGTAACATGAGTATCTGCCTCAAACACATGCAATACACAGAGCATCCCAACCAATTGTGGTACACTGTAGTGGATATTGTATAGGCAGTCAATACACATGCACACAACATACACCACTTTCTCATATGCAGTTAGTGGTAATTTGATACACATGGCGTATGTAGACACCTGCTGTAAGGTCATACTCCAGTATCCCAAATGTCAACAACACAGCACACATACTATACCTGGGGGTAGAGGACTATCATGGGGCGGTGTGACACGCTTCAACACACAACACATTCATGTGAGGCAATGCTCCCTATTGAACACCTTACATACCCATGTAACAACTGGCTGTGAAATGGTTAATGTAGCCAAAGTGGTGCAGGTAAGGTACAGCAAGATAGTTGCCAGTGTGACATACATTAGTGGCCTTGGTTGACCACATGATGCTGCCTGATGATGGCTCATGGCACTACACTACATCCAGTTACAGTAACTACAGTACTACACATAGCATTCATTACTGTACACCTGACAGTTGTGTGCATCCGGCCATGGTATGTATACCGATGAGTGATGGTGCACAGGACATTGCAAAGCGTTCCAGACTTGCACGGCAATGTTGTGTCCATGTACACATTGTGTTCCAGGGTGAGGCCAATCATTGAACAACACATATGCATCAAGGACATGTATACTGTTATCAACAAGGACTCTCCACACTCGCACTGCATGCTGTTGAGCAACACACATCCTGCATGCTGACACTGTGATAGGACTCTTTGGTTTGTGATACTGTACTGCACCATCAACCACTACTGGATATGTTCCGTATTGTTGTTGGTGTGTTTGTGTATCACAACTTGATTGAGTAGTGTATGTGTGCATGTGTTCATGTGTGCACGTGTTCATGTGTGCTAACATCATGTACATATTGTAAAGTGTGTTTCCTGTCTTCCTCTCACAGGTGCTGAGGTTGGGTTGGCTGAATGTGAATGCAGCAGGGAACCTGAAATCACTGCCACAAATAGTGGAGATGATGAGACATATATTGTGGCACAGGTATGTTTGACAGGGTCTGTCGTTGGTCCGCCAATTGACAGTACACAGCTTTCCACCCCATCTATGCGCACACTCATACTGCCAATACATCCCTCATCACCAATGGCCTTAGCCGAGGGACAGCATGCAGTTGGCATTGAACAGGATAGTGTGGTATCCATGGCACTTGCATCCCCTCACAGCAGCCATACCCGGATTACTGGAACGGTACCACATAGGCGGATGTCTAGGGATTCTCGTGGGAGCACCACTGGTCGTAATGCCCCTGGCAGATGTGCCCCCACAGGTCTTACGACCTCAAGTATATTCCAGGCTGTAATGCAGGCACAGGCACGTATGGAACGGTACACCAGACAGGGACTAAGGGCATAGAAGGCCCATTACACCGCTATCAATGACAGCATCCGTGACCTTGCCGGTGCCATCCAGAATTACACCAAGGTCATTGCTAGACGTTGGGGGGAGACATTAGATGCCCTCCACAATGTGCTTTCCATGAGCTAGGACCATGCGGGACGGCTGAGACATCGACGCAGACGTATGTCAGCAACATCAACGGCTGGCAGTCGTCGCGGATGGCCCACAGATCACAGCCGCTCCCGTAGTGGCAGTACCAGCCCCAGGGCTGGCCTGTCGATTGACCGTCCTAGTAGACCATGTGCACTTGGCTCTGGCCAGTCCCAGCAGGGACATGGGTCCACTCAACATACCTCTGCCTCTGATGATAGTACCCAGTCAGGGTTGGTACCCGATACTGTCCGTAGCACCCCTGCCAGGCACAGGTACCGTGTACGTGGCCAGAGACAATGATCTGTACAGCCTGGCAGGTACAGTCTGTGACTGTCCCACAACCTCCCATATATGGCAGCCACATGGTGGAGCTGTGTGCATGCAGACACACACACATTAACCAAACAACTAGGGCTCACACATACACACACATTACATCAACATTGGCCCATGCTGTACTGTTGTCCCTCACACACACACACACACACACACACACACACACACACACACACACACACACATACATGTCGATTGGATGGGTCATTGTCAGACTCTGGTAAACCAACAGCACACCCTGTGCATATGAAGACACCTGTGCCACCTCCTGTCATCTGTAACATTGATGCAGGAACAGGCTAACGTGGTGCTGATGCACAGGGTGACATTATATCAGTGTAGCACTATTAGCATGTTGTCAACAGGACAGTGCAATGATATCATTGTAGGTATATCTGAGCAGGCATGATGCATCAAAGCTATGACTGTGAATGTAGCATTGTTTACACCAGTGTTAAGTCTGAGTATGTATTGTCCCCCCTTGTGTCACGTGGCTGAAGTGTATAGTGTTGCCAGCATGTGTCAGTGCGTGGACAGTACGTGTGTGATGTGTGCAGTACAGATTAGCAGGTGTACATCTGTGAACATGGTGGGTGCGCACTGTCTGCATGTACGTGCATAGTGGACACATGGGACATGAGACATACCCTGTATTACACATTAACATCTCATAGTATCTCTCGATGGCCAGTATGCATTCTACTACAGATATGTTCTAACATGGGTACACGTGTGTGTATGACATGGTTTGACACTATGCTGTGGGTGATACTGTTAATATCTGTCAATGTTTTGCATTCTGGTAGTATACACAATCTCAACAGCGTGACCATAACCAATCATTAGATGATGTCCTGACAACTGACACACAGATGTGGGGAACTCAGTAACAGTTGGATCCTTCCGGTACTATACTATAACAGTAACCAGTGGTACTGACCACCACCCGTTCCTGGGACCACACCTGTTTGGCATATAGCCCTCTTAGGTACATGCAAACACACTAGGGATATGTCCATCCACATCTGTAAATGCATGCATTGGCCTACAATGCATTCTCTGGATGGGACACATATCCTACACAAGGGTATCATACAGACAGATACCTGTTGTCCGACACATGCTGTATAGCTCTAAGCCAACTATAGCATAGTCATCCACATTTACTATACATACTATCTCGACAGTTCCACATAGGTGGTAGCCCCCAACATGTATGTTGGGTAGCAATGTGTACATACAGCCAAGTGTTATGTCATCTGTCCCTTGCTATACACATATCCAGAGGTATTGTGGAATCCCTCAGTGTATCACATAAGACATTAGGGGCCTGTATGCATATCCACAAGGCTGTTGTACACCTATGACTGTCCATTATTGCCAGACTTTGTTGTGTATGAACATGTCTGACATATACCCCAGGCATGTACCCTCACTCACACTACTCTATAGTAACTGTCATGGGTGTGTGGGGCACAGATGACCTTGGCCACAAATCACTACAGTGGCCGGTCTTGTCACATACATACATATGTGACCTACGATCTGAGAAGCAGCGGCACAATCTGTCAAAGGAAACAGATGTATTAATGTCATATGCAGGCTTCACACCTATGTACCAATTGAGGTCACGTGTACATATATTTATTTGCCACACAGATACCTGATGTGTGCAATGCACATACTGTTTTAATCCTGATATGTCCTACCATAGTAAAAGCAAAACTCACACCGCATTGAACAACAGTATCACACATACACACTCAGCATTTGCAGGATTCAAACCCCTACCTATGATATGATACTAGAGAGATACGCATTAACATGATGCGCTACATGCTTTACTGGGTGTTTTGTTTTCTCCTGCTAATTTGTAGGATGCTGACATCAGCACACTTTCCAAAGAGGAATGTACCTCTTTTGATGTGTTTTCCCAGTCTCCAAAAAGAGCACTCCTCTCAAAGGTAATCACACACACCCCCCCACACACAGTCAGCAATTGCAGGATTCAAACCCCTACCTAGCTATGTTATGATACTAGAAAAATATGCATTAACACAACGCGCTCTATGCTTTACTGGGTATTTTGTTTTCTCTTGCTATGTTTGTAGGATGCTGATATCAACACACTTTCCAAAGAGGAGTGTACCTCTTTTGATGTGTTTTCCCAGTCTCCAAAAAGGGCTCTCCTCTCAAAGGAAACACCCACACAGTCAGCAATTGCAGGTTTCAAACCACTACTTAACTATGTTATGATATTAGAGAAATACGCATTAACATGACACACTACATGCTTTACTGGGTGGTTTTTATTATCCTGCTATATTTGTAGGATGCTGACATCATCAGACTTTCCAAAGATGATTATACCTCTTTTAATGTGTTTTCCCAGTCTCCAAAAAGGGCTCTCCTCTCAAATGAAATACACACATACACCCCCCCACACACACACGCAGTCAGCAATTGCAGGTTTCGAACCCCTACCTAATTATGTTATGATACTAGAGAGATACACATTAGCACAACACGCTATATGCTTTACTGGGTGGTTTCTTTTCTCCTGCTATATTTGTAGGATGCTGACATCATCAGACTGGACATGGTAATGTGTGTACACTTTGTTTTATGCAATGCCAGGAATGAACCATGTGGGTCAGCAAGTGTTAACAGTTTGTACAGGACCCCACAATTCTTATCTTGTGTGATCTATCTGTGGACAAATTGCCATTCCTTCATATGACAACACATATTTATGCACAGATTGTTGATTTTGTGGATATGACATGTGTCTGGGATGTTGATAAAGGCCTATTCATAGTCTATGTGGGACATGTGTAGCTCCGCTCAGTGATGTATGTCCTGGGTGGCTGCCTTGCAAACAGTCTAGCATGTTTGGGAACCATGATCTTCCCATGAACATACCACAGTTGGTAGGGTTGTGTGTTTGTCAGCTTCCAATAGCTCTGTTTATGACTTCAATCATGATGGACTCTATGGCCTTGCAGATCAGACTTCATAGGCTTATTGGACTATACTTCCCATGGTGTGTTGTGCACCAACACTTGTGGGGAGTGCCACATGTTGCTGTAACACATTCAACGGTTTCAGATCCTGTGGTGAGGGTGAGTCTCAACAGACTGTTCAGGTGCAGGGTCTGTTTGTTGTGTAGTTCACTCATGACACATATAGGGAAACAATGTAATCCAATTGCTGCCATGCTTTTGGCTTTGGGGGGAGCTGTTTACCCATTCTACATGTGAAATTTCCTGGTATGATGATGGGGCCTTTCGTCACTGGGAGGTGGGTATGTATATATGGGCCTGTCTGACAGGATGTCGGCATTGTCAGTCAGGTACAGTTGGCCCTGACTCAGGACATATATGAGTGTACATTGCTATTTATGACATAGCTGAAGGAGGTGTCATGTTTCAGTCTGGACTCCTTTGCAGCTACTCTTTACAAAACACAGACGAACCTGAGAATTAAACCCGTTATACTCTTTTACACACTTAACACCCTACTGATCCTTTGTGATCAGTCAACAGAGTATGTCATCATAATATCCTGGCATGTTCAGGGGTCGGTTTTGTGTGTACTCTCCAGTCCAGCTGGTGAATATTGGAATTTTGACACAATGTCACAACTGCCTTATGTACACCGACAACCCTCTCCTCCTCCCAACAAACTCAGATATATGTGAGAGATGCAACTCTATAGACATACAGGAGGCTGAGCTCTCTCGACCCATGACTGGCACAGTCTATCAGGTGGTGAAGGTAACCACACACACCACAAATCCAGTCTCACATACTCACATAGACCTATAGCGATAGCAATCATACTACATTATCACACATAAACATACTCAAAGGCTGTAAATAAACTCTGCCTAAGCAGCAGAGACCTCCAAAGCAGACACAAAACAACTGCTACTCCACTACAATACCCACATATCACATAGTTCACAAAGTCAGTGTGCCACACTGTCACTGCCCTTAGGGCTACACAACACACCTAATACACTTGTAATAGGTGACACTTATTGTCAGACACACTGACGTCCCACTCACCAGGCCGAAGAAGTGGATGGTCACTTTGAGCTGTCTGTCGGGTGCCAGGATCCGCCACATAACACATGTACTCAGGTCACTCCAAAGCAAGTACAGAAATGGCTCCATCATTGTCCATGCTGGTGCGAATAACCTCAGACGTTCCGCCCTGGACCACATGACATGATACATAGAGGAACTCCCTTATCATGTAGCCCAGGCCAGTATGACCCTGACCTTGTGTAGCATCTTACACTCACCAAGAATGATGTCACAGTATACAGACAAAATGATCACTTTTAACAGTTGGCTAACATATTGGTGTCATTCAAAGGGGATCCAGTGTCTTGTCAGCCTGGGGTGACATGCTCGACATGCCATGTAGCTTCGCTATGGACAGCTTGCACCTGTCACCCTTGGACTTTTGAATACTGGCTAAGGCTCTTGCCACCCCCATAGTGCCTTTTTTAAGTGAGGCTCAAAAGACAAACCCCCCTCCATAGACATTACAGGGTAGAAGAAACTAAGGGTAATGCTGCTCAACACCAGATGTGTTACCCTCAAAATGCGCCCATTCAGGACTCTCCTCAGTATGGAGAATATCGATATCTGTGCAATAACAGACACCTGGTTCATGCTCCTAAATGCATACCAGCACTACCAAGTTATACTTCATACCATGCTTTCTGACCACAAGACTCAGAACGGCCAACACAAATAGGGGGAGTATCCATATACATCACAGATACACACACCTCCAGGTTAGTAGCACTGCACGAAGCATCGCAGACCATACATGTGCAACTAACAGTGTGCAAAACTGACTTAAAGTTCGTAGCCTGCTACAGACCACCCTCCCAAACTCAGGAACCACACTCAGCTTTCCTGGGAACACTGGAGAATATGAAGGTCTCTCCAAACACCATTATATTGGGTGACTTCAAATACCCAAACATTGACTGGGGATACTACTGAAGCCCCAACAACCTCGCCCAACAGTTGCTACTATTTGTAAACTGAAATGCTATGGCCCAACAGGTCACCACACCCACCAGAGGGGAAAACATATTGGACCTGATCATCACCAACATGGGGACTTTATGTTCCACACCTGAGGTATACCCCTCATTGTTAAGGTCAGACCATACATTTATCTCATTGGACATCCATATCCCATCCCCACACCCATCATAGGTAATCTTGGTGACCCTCTCAAAAGCAAACGTCACACTTCTCCAAACCAAGGTGGTATCCTTCAAAGACCCTGAGACAGTGGTAAATACGGATCAGACCGCTGAATCCTTTACAAACACATTCTATGAACTCCTACTGGACTGTATGGATCGTGCTATCCCAAATAACAACAAGACTCACTCCTCCAATGGCAGGGGACCTGTCTGGTGGACCCCGGCCATTAATAAGCTATACAACAAAAGGAGAAGGCTACTACATGATACAGCACAATTCCAGACAGGGAAGGCATCTGTGATCTGTACTAGCAGAAAGCTACAATTACTCATGTATTCATCTAAGGCCTGCTTCTAACGGACTATTGCACCAGACACTTAGGACAATCACAAGGCCTTCTTTAGTTATGTCAGGAATCTGGGTGGACACTCACTGATATGCTGTGAGTTACTGCATACTGACTAAACATACCCTGAACCCACAGACATTGCCAACATCCTGTCAAACAGGTTCAGTGCAGATGTCTCCCCCCATCCCCCCTAAGGAGCAACTGTCCATCCCAACAGAGTGTAACCTCCCTGACATCACAAATGAACAGGTGAGTGCTGCCCTCCCCAAAGCAGACAACACAGCATCAATGGGACCAGACGGTGTCTCGGCCTGCGTCTTACACAAGATTCATGACGAACTTAACCCTCACATTAAGTCACTGTTCAGTATCAGAGTACCCAAGGAATAACATACAGCGACAGTGGTCCCGCTCCACAGAGGTGGTGCCACAATGGACCCCAGACAATATCGCCCTATAAGCCTAACTAGCCTGTTCTGCAAAGCTATGGAGCGTATTGTCATGGAACTCATACACATAGACATCGGGAACCTACAGACACTGGGTCCTACACATTTTAGCTTTGTTGTGGGCAGATCTTGCCTCTTGAACCTGTTTGTATTCTTTAAACAGTTACCAGGTCCATAGGTGTAGAGAAGGTTGTCCACACAGCCTACCTGGACCTTGCAAAAACACAATACCCCACTTGGCCATTATACATAGGCTCACCAGCGTCAATATTGACACATATCTCACAGGATGGATTGCTAACTGGATCAGGGATAGCACCCACATGGTCAGCATTGCAGGTGCCATGTTTGACTATACACCAGTTACATGTGGCATCCCAGAAGGCTCAGTCTTGGGACCTCTCTTGTTCAGTATATATTTCTCTGACGTACAGACTAACACAGGAGGAATATGGCTGACCATGTTCGCAGATGACTCCAAACTGGGTGCCATAATCAACTCTCCAGCTGGCACATGCATACTCAAACAGGGTTTCACAGAGATGGATGACTGGTGCCAGAGCCATGGCCTACAGCTAAATGCCATTAGATGCATAGTCATCCCCTTTGGGAATAACAACATGACCACACATTACCACATAGGTGATAATCCATTACGTAAAGTAGGAGTTGTTAGGCTTTTGGTGACACGACTTGTTCGTACTCTCGCCTTTGACAATCACATTGCCAATGTGGCTAAACAGACCTTCTATATAGCCCACCTTATCCCATATGGTTTCACATCTAGATCAGGTGAGGTCATTGTGCCCCTATACACATCACGACCATGCTTGGTTACAATGCTCCATTTGGGATGTACCTTACCTGACACCTGCAGCAACTGTAATGGCCACAAAAGTTCCTCAACAAGCCAATCTAAGGACTCACACAGATGCCCTGCGCAGTTCAGATACAGTAACTCCAGCTCTATTCAGTCACTTACAGCCTACTCGGATGTGATGTGTGCCTGTTGTTTAAGGAAATGTCCAACCCAGAATTAATGGACATGCTCCACCTCAGGATGTCCAAATCCCTTGGAGATACCCACTCCAGGGACATAAACCTCAGCACAGATGTTAATAGGACATGCTGGAGGGACAGATTCTTATCCCAGAGGCTCCACTCACTCCAGAATGTAATCCCGGTTTCACATAGGCAGAGCCACCCACTGACCACCTACAGGAGACATCTTGACAAGTGGATGGGTGATCGTATGTTTACCCCTGGGATATCTTCTGTGTCCCTGCTAGACAGAGGCACAATAGACTAAATGTAAATGGGCTATCTTGTGTGACCTACTATTCACAGGCACTGTGTACTAATCTGACACTGTTGCGAAAGCCAAACACACTCTGGCTAGGCTTGTACATGCCCTAGGGCAGATAGCCTAGTATCAACCTCTGAACCTATGATAATGTTCGGGATGCACAATGTTTATTGATGATACTGATTGCAGGTTTTTATTGTCTTTGCTTTCCCACTTTCTATGAACAACTTCGGTATCTGCAGAACATATTTGATTATGACAGGGTTCCACTATATTATATATGTGTCTGTTGTCATATAACTGTGTGCACAGGGTGGATTGCTGAATAGTGAGAGGTTCCTGGGTTAACACATGCTACTGCCGATATGTGTGGCCCACTGCTGTACTCAGACATGGCCTAAGTGTGTGAGCATGCCCAGTTCGGCATTTCAGTGTTTTGTTACCTGACATGTCTCATTTATTCAAGTGTGTGAGCATGCCCAGTGTGACCTTTCAGTATGTTGCTGTCTGAGATCCACTACATCTGTTGATGTGTGTGAACATGACCAATATTAACATTTATACTGTGTGTGTTGAAAGTCAGGTTCTATTCTTACTGCAGGACTCACCTTTGTGAAATAACTTGACAGGGATTATGCTGTGCCTGCAGGGTTTCCATGAGATACTTTGCATAGACTTATCAACATTTCTTCATACAGGCTGACCACTGCAATACTGTCATGGTTTAGTACTATTAATCCAACAAAAAAAAACTGTAAGATATTAGCGGAATTTACATATGAAAACAACAGCTTTTATTCCAAACGGTAACAAGTAACTGTTTCTTTAAACAAAGTTGAAATTCATTCAAATTCTTGTTTGGCGCGGTTTTTTAACCGCTGATTTTATAGTATAAAAGCTCTTCTTTTTTAAGTGTTTTTTAGTTCTGAGGAAGACTGGCTGTTGGATCCAGTCGAAAGCGCTTAACTCAGTTTGTATATGTGAAAAGTATTTCAGTATTTCAGTTTTCTTTTTATACATATGGATTTTATTGAATAAATTTTTCCTATGAGAAGATTTCATCTGTTTATTACTAGTATTCCTGCAACTGGTTCTGACGAGCAACGTATTTTCCTAGCTCTATCCTGCAGCGTTTTTGTTGGATTAACAGCAGTTTGGGTTTGTGTTTTGTTTCCTGTTCTTAAATAGCCATGGCAGGTAGTGCGGGAGATACACCTGCTTTATTGTCGGATACTGTTACTGAAGTTTTACAGACGGACAAAGTTTTGGGCAATTTAAGGGCTGATGTTTCGGCCCTACAGAAAGATATTTCTAATTTAACAACTATGGTTATGCAACTTCTTTCCGAACGTAAAAATGAACAGTTGGATGGTGAGAATAATTTTGTTCAAGCCGCACGTACATCTGCGGTCTTATGTACAACAGATAAACATCAAAAGCTACGTTCTTTAACATCTAAACTCGACGGTGCACAATGCACTGAATTCTTGCACAATCCTGACTGTATTTTGGTGCAAGAGATCATTACCGACGCCTCTTTTCAAGATACACCTGAGCGGGTTTTTCCCGCTTTACTACAGGATTCTGTAGTGGAACGAGCAAATACAGACATTGAAGTGCCTAATATGCCTAATATGCATTGTAGAAATACTCACGACAACTTGCGATCTTTCTTAGCGCGTGATGGACATTCCTTTCAACATGAACGAGAGGGTGACATAGTTGGAAATGACCATATGTTTGATTTTAGCCTTCAAAACAACCCTCGGGACAAGTTGGGAGCTAGAGCTAAGATTGTATCAACTACCCAAATACATGACAACGCTAAACGACAATGTTATGAGCGACGCAAAGGTACTGTTACACTTTTACCTCACATGTCTAGCCCACGGCTTAGAATTGAGGCTGACAAAGCGGCTAGATCCGCTAAGCAACGAAACAAAACAAGTATAAATAGTTCTAACCATGATGTTACTGACTGTTTAATGGAAAAATTTTTATGTGACGATTATGAATTCTTTCAAAATACCAATGGGGGACTAAATGATAATTTTTCTGTATCCAATTATAGACAGAATACTGTGAGGGATATGATTTATAATTTTGGAAAGAAGCTATTATCATATAAAAATACTAAACTTGACATTGCTTACTTGTCCCGATGTTTAGAATTGAAGATGGTTCCTAAAGGTATTAGATTCTTTAAACTACCCCTAGGGCTAAAATATAGTAAAGAATTGAAAAAAGAGTTTAATCAACTGTTTGATAATTTTGGTTATTCATACATAAATGTTTTAATCAAATATCATGATGAAAAAATGGGTGCAATAACAAAGGAGTTAGAGGACATGAATAACACTATTACCCAACACTCTGATTTCATTAAATGGAAAGATTTGTACTACAAACAGTTTAGTGATGTACAAGAGAAAGTAAAAGGTATCTACGAAAGAAAAAATAAGAAATTACAGAGGGACATAGATGCATATGAATATGACCATGCATATATATGGCCCATGGATAGGAAGTCAGAAATCAGGGAACGAACTAGGGATCGTATATTTAGCCTGAACGACAGACCTAGAAGTGCTAGATTTGAAGAAAATTTTCGGGGAGACAGATTTTTTCCAGCCCCCAAGCAAAGGAACAACTTCAACAGGTGGAGATAAATGAAAATACATCAGACAATACAGGGACTATTCTAACTAGGCAGGTGAATAAATTTAGGGAATTAAGTAAGAGTGTACTGAGTAGCAATGATACAATTGAAAAGAATTGTTCTGTAGATGGAAGACAACAAGATAAGGGACAAGACACAGATACCTGTACTGACACAACTGACCAGATTATGACTATACACAATGGATTTAGAGTGTATAATTATACCGATCTCCCTATCGAGAAAGAGTTTATTAGCCTGATGAGTAAGGGAATGAAATTCATACCTACCACTGGTTTTAATGCAATAGACACTATAAAAGAAATCAAATTGTATTGCAGAAGGCTCAATTTGGCCTTACATTTTAATGATGAAGTATCAGATACCTCTGCAGTTACATATAACCAGTTAAGAAAGAAAAGTACTTTCATTCCGCCTCAACATCCTCATATTAATTGCTATGAACAAATGGTTAGCAAGGATGTTTATTGGCTTAAAAATGACATCTTGAGGGGACCACTAAGTGAAAATATAGTACATGATAACCTATCTGTTAAAGAAAGGAATTGTTTGGAACAACTTACAGGGAACAAAGACATACGCATTATGAAGCCTGATAAAGGTGGAGGCATAGTGGTTAGCTATACTACTGATTATAAGTCTAAAATGCATAACTGGCTATACGAATCGGGCAATTATGAGGCGATTTCATTAAATGAAGTAAATATTGGCTATAGAAGAATAGACCTCATTATTGAAGAATATATGATTGACAGCAGGATTAGTAACGATATATATACATTTATTAGAACAGATTATCCAGTACTTGCCAAGATTATTGGAATACCGAAAATTCATAAATCAGTAATAGACCCACCTTATAGACCTATAGTGTCAGGCTCCAGATCAAAAACTTACAACATTGGGGTTCTGATCGATACCTGGACTAAACATATCTATAATAATGTACCGCACATCATGAAGGATTCTTGGAGCTTTTTGAGCTCTCTTAGTGCGGACAAATGGAGCAAGGATTACATCTTTATCACTATAGACGTGATTGACTTATTTACATGTATCCCAAAAAATATAGGACTGGAATATTTTACCAACAGCCTTAGAAAATTTTCTGGCTTTAGTTGGGATAAGACATGTGTAGTCACAGAACTTATGTCCTTGGTCCTTGACCATAACTATATAACATTTGAGGGTGAATATTTTAGACAGCAATCTGGAGTGGCAATGGGGGCCTCATGTGCCCCCATTTTTGCGAATTTAGTCATGCTCGAATGGGAAACGGAACATTTATTTAAAAGTAAATATTATAATCAGATTGAGCTATACGTTAGATACCTGGATGACTTGTTTGTGTTATGGAAGGGCCCAGAAAGAGAAATAAGTGAGTTTATCAATTTTCTTAACAGCACCGCTGAATTTCTAAAATTTACGTACAACTATGATTGTAAAGGTATAGCCTATCTAGACACCTATGTTTGGCACACAGAGACAGGGTTTGCATCCAGGATCTACAGAAAACCCTCTTATTCGAATGACTATATTTCCTTCAGTAGCAATCACCCCCCCCTATACATTTAAAAATATTGTCAAAGGACAATGTATTAGAGTAGCAAGAATGTCCTCCAGTATAGATATCGTGAAGGAGGACATCAAAACTCTATGTAAAATGTTTGGAGAGAGGGATTATCCTAGAATTATGGTCAAACGCATTGCACATTACATTACATCTCAATGGGATAACAAATATAAACCTTTATTAGGTACCCAAGGTCTTGGAAAAAGTGGTAATATTAGTAATTTTGATCAGAAGTCAAATAGAGTGTGTGTACTCACTTACACGCCCTATGTACATTATGTTAAAGCTATTCTCCATAGACATTGGGATGTCATAACTTCTAATAATTTAGATGTTAAGATAGGAAATGCACCAAAAATTGTTTATAAGGTGGCACCCAACATTAAACGTATGCTGGAATATGCAGATAGAGATTATGTTACAGCTACTAAACAAAGAGGTGGAAGTAAAAAATGTGGAACATGTCGATATTGCTGTTATATCAACGAAGTAGATAAAATTACTTTGGAAAACATTAACCACACAGTGATTAGTTGTTTGAAAGGCAATTGTAACAGCAAACAAGTGGTATACGTTGCTAAGTGCAAAACATGTAATATGTTTTATATAGGAAAAACAGAAAGGACTATAAAAAAGCGAATATATGAACACATGTATAAAATACGTAGAAAGGATACAAAAAATGCTCTTTATAGACACATCTTAGACAAAGGTGTAGGACACAGTTTTACTTTTGCTATTATTGATCGAATAGAAAAGATGGAAGGTAATTGGAAGAATTTATTGGCTTTGAAAGAAAGTGTATGGCAAATTAAGACTGATGCAACAAGAAGTCCTGGTCTCAACGATTTTATCAGTATAAAGCCCTTTCTTATTAATATATAAATATCATAAGATCAGTTGTTTATTTCCTTGTTCCAAACAAGGGGGGAACTAGTAGCTGGATAGCGCACTAATTTACAGAACATATAGATTGTTATATTGAGATTTTATAGGTCATATGTTAGTGATTGAACATTCATGTTACTACACAATACTATGTAACCATATTTTATGTAACTATATATTATTTAATATAGTGTACAATAATTTATTTAATATAATGTACAACAATACATATTGTTTTTCATGTATCAATATATGTAATAGATACTTTGAATTGTTATACAGTTCATCTTCGTTTATTTTGGTGTATGGTCTAGGTTGTTTATATAGTGAATAGGTATAGGATATTCTTAATAATGGTACATAGGATCTTCCAGATTTTTTTAGTAGTGTTTTTTGAATCAATCATTCATATTTTCAAAGTTAGTATTATATAAATATATACATATATTGATTAGTTTATTGTTTTATAGTAATATGTTTGTATATATTTTTATTAGTATTATTAGTTTTATTTTAATATTGGACATTATAGCATACATTAAAAATTTTTGTGTTCAATCCTGTTGGTAGATGTATGGAGGGCATTGGATGTTTCCCATAACATCTACTCACTACACGTATTTGACATGCAGGTCTTTAACAATTTCATTGTGGTTTCTTTATGTATGTACTATTATATTTGGTGGACAGTTCAGTTGCCATCTGAACTGAAATGTTAGCTAATACAACTGTAAGATATTAGCGGAATTTACATATGAAAACAACCGCTTTTATTCCAAACAGTAACAAGTAACTGTTTCTTTAAACAATGCTGAAATTCATTCAAATTCTTGTTTGGCGCGGTTTTTTAACCGCTGATTTTATAGTATAAAAGCTCTTCTTTTTTAAGTGTTTTTTAGTTCTGAGGAAGACTGGCTGTTGGATCCAGTCAAAAGCGCTTAACTCAGTTTGTATATGTGAAAAGTATTTCAGTATTTCAGTTTTCTGTTTATCGCATATGGATTTTATTGAATAAATTTTTCCTATGAGAAGATTTCATCTGTTTATTACTAGTATTCCTGCAACTGGTTCTGACGAGCAACGTATTTTCCTAGCTCTATCCTGCAGCGTTTTTTTGTTGGATTAACAGCAGTTTGGATTTGTGCATGGTTTAGTACTATGACTATAGTGCATAGTATCCTGGGTTCGAGGCCCATCACTGCTTTATTTTTTCATACTGAGCAGACCAGACTGCTTAAGGGCCAGTAGAGCATATATGAGCACGTTGGCTTTTGTTCAGCTATGCCCTACTTAGACCAAGCTTGTCCGACATTGCTCAGTATTAACCAACATTGCTGGACGTTGCCCAATATTTCTCAACATTGACCACAGTTTTGCTAGTTGGTGTGTGCGATTTTGTTTACATATACTACATGGTGGTAAATGCTGTTTAGCACTGCTTTATATTGCTTAACACATGGCAATCATGCCTCAGGTGGTGCTGCAGGGCTGCCTATGTCAGATGCACATACTACACTCCCTATACATGTCTGAAAATAGGTAGTGTCAAGTTAAGCATCCCTTTTACTATATGTGCGAGTCAGAGAGGGGTATCATTTCCAGAGTTCCTACTGAGCCAGTGTATGTGCTATGCGTTGCCTCTGTGCCAAGGCCAAAGCATACTGGGCATGCCTCCTTCTGCCTACTGGTGCAAGCTCAGGTTGTTGCTCCTCCGAGTCACACTCTGCTTATGATGGCCTTGGCAATGGTGGGGGGCTGTTTGGCCCAGGCCTATGCTGGTCCTGCTGCAGCTGTTTTCACAGGATCATATTATGTAGCATAGTACATACCATGACAATTTGGGTACATGTAGTTGGTGAGTACTGCAAGGCTCCACCAGATGTGTCCAGGCACTGGAACCGTGACTTGAGCAGGCCAAACACATGCTCGATTACATTTCGTGTTTGCGCGTGTGCCTCATTATGGTGTTCCTGTTCAGGTGTGTGTGCGTTTCTGATGGGTGTCATCAGCCACGGCTCCAGTGCATAGCCAGCATCCCCCACTAGGTGACCATGTGGGATGTCCCCATTGACAAATGTCTAGTACAGCTGCGTCAGATGCCAGATATGGGAATCATGGTAGCTACCAGGGCAGCCAGCACACACATTCAGTATTATGCCCTGGGCATCACACACGACCTGGCAGTTGATGGAGGGGAAGCCCTTGCGGTTGTAGTAGACCCTACCCCGCTCACCGGCTGGTGCTTTGATGCGTATGTGCGTGCAGTCTATTGCACCCACTACCTCAGGGTATTCCGCTATTTGCTGGAAGAGACGCATGTTGCTGGCCAGTACCTCATGGGAATTGGGGAAATATACATGATCACCGACATGTGCTGACATGGCATCCAGGAACTGGTGCTGTACTCTGGATGCTGATGCCTGTGATATCCCCATCATATCACCAATTGGTCTCTGGAAGGTACCTGTTGCTAATATTCTTAGGCCAACACATACCTTGGTTTTCACTGGGATGGGTTCCCCTCTGTTGGTTCTGTGTGTGAGGCGTGGCCTGCACAGCTCAACAGTTTGCTGCAAGAGGTCTCTGTCCACTCTATACCGCTCCACTATCTCCAGCTCATGTAGCCCCTGGTAGGTTACCCTGGGCTTGTACACTCTTCTCTGTTTCCTCACTGTGGGTTGTCCAGCAGCATTTGCATTGTCACCACTCTCAGCATGTTGCATATGTCACCTTATATCAGCAATGGCAGACCCTAACATTTCTTTGTCTCAGTAAAGCTTTTTCAGTTTTCACTTCTATTAGCTTACTGCAGTGTTGCAGTGTCTCTTGAGAGAAACATAATGGACTGTTTGCAGAGTTTTAAGTGCTGGGCTGGGCTAGTGACTGCCTGTGTAATTGCCTGATTCTGATTGTTTTCACCTGCTAGCTCTACTAGTACTCCCTGGTAACTTCCTACTATTTGTTGTGCTTCCTTTTTCCTTTCTGTTTCCTCAGGGGGGCAGCGCCGCGCACACAAGTGCAAACACGTGCATAGCAACTCACATGTGTGCACACATGCTTACATGGACTAAAACTTACTTACTCTTGTTAAAATGCGCATACACCGGTGTAAACACGCTTACAACCATTTCAACATCCTTATACATGCTTACTCCAGCTTAACACGCGCACACACGCTTACACGCGCACAAAGTCTTACTCGAGTTTGCAGGCGTGCACACATGTGCATACACGCTCAGCAAGAAACTTTAGTGTTATCCACGGCATACACCTTCAATTTCTTGCCTTTACCTAGCCTACCTGTTGACACACCTCTTTCAGTGATCTGTAAATGACAGCTGACACATGCCACTCTGCTCCAATGAGCTTCACTTCTTTCATACATACCCCCCTTGTGATGTCACCTATCTTCTACTCTGTTACTCCCCTTATCCTACTCCTACACTCCACTGACTGTGCTCATTTGCTATGTAAACTTGCGATTCACTATCCTAACCCTCATTTGCATAGGATTGCCTACTAATGCTTGGTTACATCTCTTAGACTGAGTTTCCCTCTTTAACAACCTCTACTCGTTGGCCATGTTGTCTTCAGCCTGCCATTCCCTTGCATTGTAAATTCATATTAGCAATAAAATCCACATTTGTGGATCTTAATTACTGATTTTCTGGTTTGGCGCTGTGCTATGCTTAAACCCCGGAGATCAGGATGAAAAAAAAAGTAATTTTATTTTTATTTTGCATCACTGAATGTTGCCAATGGCCGAATTTTTGGCCATTGGCATGCTTTCTCATGTAAATGCATCCTTTTTTTGGAGCTGTCACGGCTCTGTTTTGCTATTTGCAGAACTGTACTCAGTTGTCAACTGAGTACATTTCTACAAATAACACTACTCCTACTCGGACAGGTTTGGGTTTCCTGGATCACAAATTTACCTCATTTACATAGCTTTCGCCTGCAATTGAGGTAATTTGCATATCCAAGCCCTGTCGTGTCGGACTCATTTTCAGAGCTCTGTTGTACGCCCCTACCAGCTGTTCCTGGATCGCTCGGCGGACATGTTGGCTGCATGGAGTCTTACTCTACTCTTAGACTCCGTGCAAGCCTTCGTGAATCCGGCCCGACATGTTACATTTCATATTCAGAGGTTTCAGTTGTTTTCTTTCAGGCATCCAATACAAATACTAGTTTACATTAGTAGTTGAACAGTTACTAAGATAAAAGTTATATACTGCTTTAAATCCCTAGGCTTAAGGTTAGCTGCAGTGAAGTATACGCAGTTTTAACAAAACTAGATACCTATAAATAAAAATATGCATAAAGAACATTTTTCTGATGTCAGCTAAATCCATATCTGCAACACATTTAGATGGGTTATAGTATGAAGAGAATGAGAGGGAGAGGGAGAGAAGGTTGGATGATGTAGGGATAGTGAATCATGAAGTACAATGGATTAGCAAGGAGGAAGTAAGGATAGCTATGAAGAGAATGAAGAATGGAAAGGCTGTTGGCCCAGATGACATACCTGTGGAAGCATGGAGGTGTTTAGGTGAAATGGCAGTGGAGTTTTTAACCAGATTGTTTAATGAAATCTTGGAAAGTGAGAGGATGCCTGAGGAATGGAGAAAAAGTGTTTTGGTACCAATTTTTAAGAATAAGGGTGATGTGCAGAGCTGTAGTAACTACAGAGGGATTAAATTGATCAGTCACAGCATGAAGTTATGGGAAAGAGTAGTGAAAGCAAGGTTAAGAAGGGACGTGATGATTAGTGATCAACAGTATGGTTTCATGATGGGAAAGAGCACTACAGATGCGATCTTTGCTCTGGGAGTGTTGATGGAGAAGTATAGAGAATGTCAGAAGGAGTTGCATTGTGTTTTTGTAGACTTAGAGAAAGCATGTGACAGGGTGCCTAGAGGGGAGTTGTGGTATTGTATGAGGAAGTCAGTAGTATCAGAGAAGTATGTAAGAGTGGTACAGGATATGTATGAGGGTAGTGTGACAGCAGTGAGGTCTGTGGTGGGAGTGACTGATGCATTTAAGGTGGAGGTGGGGTTACATCAAGGATCAGCTCTGAGCCCTTTCTTATTTGCAATGTTGATGGACAGGTTGACAGACGAGATCAGACAGGAGTCCCCGTTGACTATGATGTTTGCAAATGACATTGTGATCTGTAGTGAGGGTAGGGAACAGGTGGAGGAGACCCTGGAGAGATGGATATATGCTCTAGAGAGGAGGGGAATGAAGGTCAGCAGGACTAATACAGAATATATGTGTGTGAATGAGAGGGAGGATAGAGGAATGGTGAGGATGCAAGGAGTAGAGGTGGCGAAAGTGGATGAGTTTAAATACTCAATAGTTCAGAGTAACGGTGAGTGTGGAAGAGAGGTGAAGAAGAGAATACAAGCAAGATGGAGTGGGTGGAGAAGTGTATCAGGAGTGATGTGTGGCAGACGAGTACCTGTAAGAGTGAAAGGGAAGGTCTACAAGAGGGTAGTGAGACCAGTTATGTTACATGGGTTGGAGACAGTGGCACTGACAAAAAGGCAGGAGTTTGAGCTGGATGTGGCAGAATTAAAGATGTTAAGATTTGCACTGGGTGTGACGAGGGTGGACAGGATTAGGAATAAGTATATTAGAGGGTCAGACCAGGTTGGAAGGTTTGGAGACAAAGCCAGAGAGGCACAATTACGTTGGTTTGGACATGTGCTGAGGAGGGATGCTGAGTATATTGGGAAAAAGATGCTAAGGATGAAGCTACCAGATAACAGGAAAAGAGGAAGGCCTAAGATAAGGTTTATGGATGTGTTGAGAGAGAGGGCATGCAGGTGGTTGGTGTGACAGAGCAAGATGCAGAGGACAGGAAGAAATGGAAACAGGTGATCTGCTGTGGTGACCCCTAACGGGAATAGCCGAAAGAAGATGATGACAGTTTATATCTGTTATTAAAACAAATTCCGCTCTCACACAGAAGACAAAGTTGGACAGATGCAAAGTAAAGGATGCCATTGACTTGCTCTCTTTTTTAACAAGTTTTTCCAGTCACCTCCCCTGGGATCTGGTTTAACTTGTTCTACAATACCAAATAAAAACTTATTAATTAAAAAATAAGTCTCCCATTTCACAGACCGGCAGACTGGTGGTTGAAAACGGTGGTCTAAATAGAAACTGAGGTTATGGATTGATTGCAAAAGTAAAGGATTTAGTATAGAAACTCAACTGTGATAACACCACAGCAGGCTAGAGCAGTGGGTCCCCCAATTTTTTTTTCTCCAAACATCTTTATTAAATTTTCACATATGGCAAAGACAATCTTACATTTATATAAATGAAAAATATACATTATACCACTTTATTTGCAAACAGTTTACATCACAGACACCATTGATACAACTAGTTGCAAACATTATAGGTTACTTATAAACCATCCAGTTGTCAATTAAACATTATATGGCTCATTCAAATCCTGCTTCTTCAAAATGGAGTGGGAAGATGCCTTATGAAGATACTTTGGAGTCTACCACAGGAAACTTATACAAAAGTTCAGTTGGAGTTGCACTGCAAGGGAAGGAATATGAAACTGGCAACTCTGATGCAGTCACTGTTGTGGAGTGATAGGTCAGTGAGTTCCCATATGAAAGAACAATGGATGAAACTGAAGAGAATGTGGCACAGAAAGATGCTCTGGAACTTTCTGTTGAATGCCCACAGGAAATGGAGAACAAAGAATGTGCCCTCAGTTTAGAAGAAAGTGATCTAAGAGAAAACTTACTTGATTTAATAGAGATGGACAGACAAGATCAATGAACGAAATAGGCTACAGAAAGTCAATAAAACCCAAAAAGTTAGATGTGTGATAAAACAAACACTGTAATTAGGCCTGCCCATAGAGATTCATGTGATAGCAGAAGTAAATGGGGTATATAACTGTGCAGCTCAATTAATAACAGATAAACTCTTAACCCAAAAACAGGGCAGTAAGGGAAAGGAAGGGGAGAACCAAATGCCATTATGGAAGTCTCGTATCACAAAAACACAGGGCAGTAAGGGAAAGGAAGGGGAGAACCAAATGCCATCATGGAAGTATCGAACAGAAAAAACTATAATGCCAATTAAAACAAGAAGTGCCACTATTAGAAGAGTATAGATGAGAAAACAAATCAACAAAAGTACTCGGAAAGATAGACGTGATAAAAGCAATGGGCAGTATCAGAACAGATTAGTATCCATTGTACACAAATAATAGCACAGTCAGAAAAGTTTAGAAGATATGCAGATAAATATAAAGGAAAAGTACAAAATTAGCAATTTACTGATGATCCAAAAAAGTTTTATAGAGAATTGGGGAAACATAGCAAAAGGAATTGAAACACCACCAAAAAGAAGAAATAAATACATTTTGGAGAAATATGTATGAAGATCCTGTGGAGCATAACAAAAATGCTGAATGGATAGAATAAAAAGTTCAAATGTACAGGATAACAAATGGGATGAAGTAAACTGCCAGACAAAGTTAAGAAAATCTCCAAATTGAAAAAACCAGATCTAGATCCTAACTTCTGGCTTAAAGTATTAACATCTTTATATGAAGATTTAGCCATGAGTTAGAACTATTTATATGCACACCCCAAACAGACACCAGATTGGTTAACAACAGGAAGAACAATATTACTTATGAGTGAGCTGCAAGCTATCCTAAAAACTCTATAGGCCAATAATTTGCCTTTCGATGACAAACTATACATTGGAAATGATGCCGACAGAGTTTATAGTCATTTAAAAGAAAGTAAAAGAAAAAGCGAACCAGGCCGTGTAAAATACCAATGACTTGTTTTTAATAATCAACCAGATTGAGTGCTTTCAGCTGAAGTATATAGCCTTCATCAGAATAAACGTCCTGTAAAACCATCTTAATTTATAAAATGTGTTAGCCAATCACCATAATCCAACAATCAACACTGCTAACCAGTAATTTCACTCTGAAGCATTAATTAAACCCTTTAAAATATATATGTATACATGCACTTTCATATAACAAAAAAAGTTCACTCATTTTGTTTTGTTAAAAATTACTTAAATCCTAAACAAAAATGCATTTGTAATCAAAATATATGTAAACAATATATAATTTTTATATATATATATAATTTATTAGCTCCTTCATGTAACATAGGAGCTATTGATGTGGTTTCATTTAAGCCAGGGGGGAACATGGCTGCTATTTTAAATTGCCATTGACTTGCTCTCTTTTTTAACAAGTTTTTTCAGTCACCTCCCCTGGGATCCAGTTTAACTTGTTCTAGAATACCAAATAAAAACTTATTAAAGTGGGGACAAACCTGGGAATGTTTGTATAATGCACTTGTCACTTTTTTATTTTTTATGTCATTGCCATGTTCATACATTCTATTTCTTAGAGCTCGCTCTGTCTTTCCCACATAGAATGCAGAACATGAATCACGTACTGACAAATTTACAACCCCTTACTCAAACAATTCCAAACTCCACCTTGCTCCTCATCTTATTGTCTAAAATAATAAAATTATCTTTATGAATAAAGGAACATTGTTTACAGCTTCCATAGGGTCTTGTTCCTACAGCAGCTTCAATTTTAGATTCCAACTTATGTTCCAACAAGTTTTTTATATTTACTCCAGTTGTATTCACAAACGTGGGGCATCACCCTTTTGGTATATCTCCTTATTGGTATTACAAATACTCCAATTCCTGTATAAGGACCTTTTAATTCCATTTGTTAATTAATTAAATTCCAACACACATTCTTTTTTTTAATATTTGCCTGTTTCTGAATTAAGTACAACATTGTTTTTCTGCAAACCCACCCCCAGTAGGGGTGGATATGCTGTACTCCACTTGTTTTATACCTCCAATATTGTGTCCTTTACTAATTCTTTGGGGTATCCTCTTTCCTCAAACATTATTTGTATTTTATTTAACTCATCAAGTAAATCCTCATGATGTGATGTCATTTTGCTAACCTCACTGCCTGCCCTTTGACTATACTTCTTTTTGGTGCAATGGGGTGATTACTCTCAAAAGTGTAAATATGTATTACAAAATGTATCTTTTCTGTATATTTGAGATCTAAATCCATCTCTATCTTTTATAATTTGTATATCCAAATAGTTAATACTTTGTGAATTGAAATTGTAAGTAAACTCTAAAAATTCAGTAGTTCCACCCAAATATGTCACAAAGTCCCCTCTTTCATCCTGTGTACCTTTCCATAGTACAAAGATATCATCCAAAAATCTGGAATAAAGTTGTATTTTGTTCCAGAAAGGATTGTTGATTACAAAAGTTGACTCCCATCCCAATAACACAATATTGGCATAGACGGGGGGGGGGGGGCACACTGCCCCCATTGCTACACCACAAATTTGTTGGTAGTACTCACCCTCAAAAAAGATAAAGTTGTTTTCCAGTATTAAACTCATTATTTCACATACCAAACTAATTTTATTGTGTCCTAACTTTGAATAAAGAAATAGTGCCTCTTCAAAGAATTGCAAACCCTCACTTTTGGGTATCACTGTAAATAAGCCCTTATATCAGTGGTAAGAAATATCAAGTTTCAATAGCCCTAGAAATTCACAAGAATCTTTTACTAGATGTTTTCTTTCATGTACTGCATGTTATACTCAGGAGTTTACCAAAACTACTAAAGGATATGTCTTCTTGCCACCTGCTGCAACTATTGGTCCAAATGGTGGCTTTTTGATGTTTTTGTGTATTTTGGGAATTCCAAAGAAAATAGGGGTTTTAGGGTCCTTAACATACAAAAAAATGTATAAATCTAATTCAGTTCTTCTATTTAACAAATATTCTTCCAGGTATGCATTAATTCAGGAATAGGATATGTTGATCTGGTTCTTTGAAACCATAACATACGTATCTTCATTAAGCAATAAATTTTGCATTTCATCTGAATAGTCAGTAGCTCTATACAGTACAACACCTCCCCCTTTGTCAGGGGTAATAATCCTGATAACCCCATATTTCCTTAATTCCATCAAAAGGTTTTACTCATCCTTACTTAAATTCCGTCTTATATTTTTATTACTGTGATGGATATCATATATTTCTTCCTAAACTACCTTTTCAAAGGTGTCAGTTAAAGGATGTAGAGGGGAGTTGTATACACTATTTTTATGGGGTATATCCCCACTTGTAACATTATTCTGATTCTCCCCTGAAAATATAATATCAACATTTAATTTTCTTGTATATAACTTCAATTCAGTGATGTTATCTACCAAACTAGCTTTGGTTTGGAGTACAAATTTAATTCCCTTAGAAAAAAAGATGGAAATATGTATTACTAATAATCTGATCTGTATAACTGTAGATGGTAAACCATCTAACATATGCACTATCCGTTGTCTACCTTCTATTGATAGTGGTTCATTCCCTTGTATATGTTCTTCCTCTGTGGCACAGGGTAGTATCCATTGTACCCCCTTCCATGTTCATGTTTCTTTGTGCTAACCTCTCTAAGTGACATAATACTGGAAAATCCTGGTCTAAGTTGCAGTTAAACTCTTTTTTCTAGAGGCTCCTTTAGCTGTTTAAAACTTTCATTTAAAGGCTCACTGCTGCTTTTCAGCTGTGAGAAACATTTCTGCAGTTTGTTTCTAAGTAGTGGGGATATTTGTAGCATTTCCATATTCAGGCTTGTATTTGGGCCTAGTGTTTGTGGAGGCTGTGTGTCTGAGCACATATTCAGGGACATCTTGGTTTAGCCAAAGCCATCAGGCATTTCAGTGAGAGAGAATTGTTTGAGGTCATTGACTGACTGAGGTCACCTGGACTACAGCTTAGACTAAGCACCTCATTGGTTCTTTTGAGATTTATTTCTTAAAAGCTGTCTCAGGTATCAACTTTCTGTTACCTAAGATGTTCAGTTGTGAGTGTTCTGCCATTTTACACTGAGCTAATCGAAGGAAGGACACTGAGCAAACTCGGAGCTATAATATATAACATTAAGTATCCTGTTTTTTGTTTATTTTGTTCTTTATTTCTTTGTTATTTATAGTACTTTGTGTATTGTGTATTTTTCAAGCTAGTTTCACTGTGTGTGAGGTATTAACTGGAAATTGTCCACTTTTATTAAGCATCTGTTGGGTTGTTTCTGATAACTTGTTGCAGTTAAACTCTTTTCTAGAGGCTCCTTTAGCTGTTTAAAACTTTCATTTAAAGGCTCACTGCTGCTTTTCAGCTGTGAGAAACATTTCTGCAATTTGTTTCCCACCCTCCCTCCATGTTGGTATAGTGTTTTTATAGTTGGTGGCTTTGCAGTTGCCCGCCCCTAGTGTAAATTTGATCTGGGACCTTCCTCCCAGTCTAGTGTCATTATCTCATTTTACCCAGTACAGGGAGAACATTTGAGAAGGCCAATCAGCTTAGTTTCTGCTACTCCTTTCTCTTTCCATGAGTGCATGGATCGTGCAATCCCTAACAGAACCAAGATGCTGTCCTCCAAAAAAAGGAAGCCAATCTGGTGGTCCCCTGCCATAAACAAACTCTACAACAGAAGAAAGAAACTGTTGCAAAAAAGAGTAAAATCCCATGATTGGAGAAACTCCCTGGTCAGCTTCAGTAAGAAGCTGAGATCCCTCATAAAATCCTCCAAAGTTAGTTATGAAAACAAAATCGCCACTGACTCTAAAGACAACCACAAAGCATTCTATAGCTATGTCAAGAATCTCAATGGCAACACTCAGATCTGCTCTGAGTTATAGCACAATGGCACTAAATATACAGAACCAACGGATATTGCCAACATCCTGGCAGATAGGTTCAGTGCTAACTTTACCCCTCTGTCATCCCCTAAAGGGCCCATCTCTATACCAGAAGAATGCAATGTTCCTGTAATCACGGCTGCACAGGTAAAAAACACACTATCCAAAGCCAAGAACACAGCATCCATGGGACCTGACGACATCCCTGGCTGTGTTCTACATGAACTACAGAACGAACTGGCACCTCACCTAAGTACCATGTTCAATCATAGCCTTACCTCAGGATATGTTCCCACTGAATGGCGCACAGCGACAGTTATCCCACTCCACAAAGGGGGAGCCACCACAGACCCCGGAAACTACTGCCCCATTAGCTTAACGAGCCTGGTCTGCAAGCTATGGAGCATATCATCATGGAACTTATAAACAATGACATTGGTAATCTCCAAACTCAGGACCCCACCCAGTTCATGTTTGTAAAAGGCAGATCATGTCTCCTAAATGTGATAGACTTTTTTGAAGCAGTCTCAAAGCCATAGATGAGGGTAAGGTGGTTCACACAGCCTATCTAGATCTCACCAAAGCTTTTGACACCATCCCCCACTCTGGAATTATAGATAAACTCACTAAACTAGGTATAAATCCCTATGTCACAAGATGGGTTGCCAACTGGCTCACTGACAGAACCCACACTGTGAAAGTAGCAGACTCCAAATCCAGCTTCAGACCAGTGACAAGTGGAGTACCACAGGGTTCAGTCCTGGGTCCTCTCCTGTTAGCCTGTACTTCAGAGAAGTAGATACCAAACGCAGATGGTCTTTGGCTAACAAAGTTCGCAGATGACTGCAAACTAGGAGCCATAATCAAAACTCCAAAAGATGTGGACATCCTACAAAAGGGCCTTGCTGAGACAGATGCCTGGTGTCAAAGCCATGGCCTCAAGCTCAATGCCAAAAAGTGCATTGTCATTCCTTTTGGTAAAAACTCAGTACCTATGAACTACCACATAGGTGGTAGTCTACTTAACACCGAAAGTGTGATAAGAGACCTTGGGACACAGGTGGACAGTAGTCTCTCCTTTGATAATCACATCGCCACAGTAGTCAGGAAATCCTTCTATTTGGCACACCTCATCGCAAAAGGTTTCTCATCCAGGAAAAAAAAGAGGTCATTGTTCCCCTCTACTCATCACTCATTAGACCCATTGAGTACAATTCCCCTTTTGGTATGTACCTCACAAGACATCTACAACAACTGGAAAGGCCACAGAAATACCTCACAAAGAGGATTACCGGCCTCAAAGAGATGCCCTATGCAGGCTGCCTCAAAAAACTGCAGCTTTACTCTGTTGCATATCACCTACTCAGAGGCGATCTCTGCCTAACACACAAAGCTATGTCAAACCCAGAACTTTTAGACATGCTCCACTTAAAGAAATCCCAATCCCTATGAGCTACACGCTGTAGGGACCTAAACCTCGTCACCACAATAAACAGAACATGCTGGAGGGATAGATTCCTGTCCCAGAGACTTCCCATACTCTGGAACAAACTACCTATCTATATCAAACAAAGCTCCTCATTAGCACTGTTCAAGAAAAATCTTGATGATTGGATGGGAAATAGGAAATTCACCCCAGGGATCACTTCTGTGGCTCTGCTCGACAGTGGCACAGGAAAATAATTTTCTTGGGTGGCAAAAGCCAGGGTACCTTTGGCTAGGCTTATATAGGCCCTAGGGCCAATAGCCTAGTACCTACCTATGAACCTATAAGGTCTCATTATTTACTATTTCATCCCCCTCACTATAGTCCTCTTCATTTCTCGGGGCTTTGCCATAAGTCTCTGTGATACCATCTCTAGGGCTATGGTGTTGTGGATGCAAAATATTTCTAACTGGGTATACTTTTTTTTTCTTTATATTGCTTACTGTCCCTCTCTAACTTTCTTTTTTTTTTCTTGAAGAATAAATTATTAATTCTTTTATCAACCCTGTCGAAAATCTTTGAATACAGGTCTCTGTATTGAGGAAATAGCAAATCTTTTTCATATCCAATATATCCACCTCCTTTGCAACATCCCCTCTTTGTTGTTCATAATAAAAAAGCTTTTTTCACAATGTTTGTACCTATTTCATCAAATAATGTAATAAAATCCTCCAAAACATTTTCTTTATAAATAATACCAAAAGGAAATTTGAATACTCTCAAACCCTGTGGAACAATTTTTAAACTTAAACATTCATTGAGATATGCAATGTCCAGTTCCAAAGATTTCAGTTTAAACAGTCTCTTTTCAAAGGAATAAATCATTTCTTTCAAAGATGAACATTTTTCATGTCCATTGCCATCCCTGTCAGCACCCCTGTTGTTCTCCATATTGGGTTGCCTAACCTCTGAAAACACATTTTCTATTTAATAAATTATTCAAACGTTCATTACACGGTTCTGGTTGCACACCCATTTGCAAACCCCCATTAGTCGTTCGTCCATGATGACAAAGTCTCTCCACATTCCCTGTTGGGTTACTGACCATTAATTGACGGTTATAAACCCCGGTACTTTGTTTACTAGTTCCCAGTCTTTCTTGATCTTTTTGAAAATTAAAATTGACAGTACCTGAATTCGAAGCCGCCACACTATATCAAGTTTATTCCGATGAAGGCCATATCCTTTAGCCGAAAGTGTTCAATCTGGTTGATTATTAAAAACAAGTCACTGGTATTTTACACGGCCTGGTTAATTTTTTTCTTTTATTTTGTTCAGGATACATTTTGGGTGATTGGACATTTAGAAGAAAGCTCAATCATGGCAGTAGAATAAAAGGATAACAAAAGAAAGTCATATGGAACAAGAATTATTTGTTGTTAAAGTCATAATGATGAATTGTAAAAAGGGGAAGAATCTAAGTTTGTTATGGATAGACTACAAAAAAAGTATTTGACAGTATCCGACATTCATGGATAAAAGAGTGCTTAAAAATGTATACACAGCAGCCATGAAACTGGCAAACCACTTTGCAGTTAAGCTGTGCTAAAGAACAAATTATTATTCCAGGGATAAAAATTCAAAGGGGGATATTCCAGGGTGCCTCTTTATCACCGCTGCTCTTTTGTCTTGCCCTTAACCCATTAAACTGTATACTTAACAGATTAGGTCTTGGCTACAATTTGGCTCCCAGAAAACAACAACGTGTAAAGACTTCTTTTTGTGGATGATTTAAAACTGTGTATTTTATCAGAGGAGGAACTGAAAGCACAGCTGCAAGTAGTCAAATCTTTTTCAGATGATGTAAGAATATTATTTGGTCTTGATAAATGTGCAAAACCAACCTTTAAAGCAGGAAAGCTACAGCACCAAGAAAACATCAGCCCGGGACAGGAATGTAATATGAAAGAACTTGAGCAAGAGGGATTATATAAATATTTGGGAACTGATGAAGGCTCAACAATAAAACATGGACAAATGCAAATAAAACTTAGAAATATTTTGGAAGACTAAAATTAATCCTGAAAACAGTGCTAACATCTGGTATCAAAGTCCAAGCTATAAGCCAATTTGCTGTTCCTGTCCTAACTTACAGTTTTGGAGTGACTGACTGGGCCCAAAAGGTGTTGGATCAGTTGGACAGGAAAATAAGAAGGGTGTTTCATGCTTATCAAATGATTTATAAAAAATCAGTGTATACCAAAACTATATATTCCCCATTCTGAAGGAGGTGTGGGCCTCCTCAAAATTGATTACATTTATAGATCTGCAATTGTAGGACTGCATTCATGACTGCTGACCTCACAATACCCAAAAATAGTGAAAGTTTTAAAATATGAGGAGAATAAGTCTAAGATGACTTCCCTGCATAGTTTAGCAGAAGCATATCGGTGTTAAGTGGGATGTGGGAATGGAAATTAAACCAGAAGTAGATAAAAAAATCAGACAGCAACTGAATGTGCCAAAAAACAAAAGAATATGAGATGAAGGATCAGGTGAAAAGGCAAGAAATGTGGAAAATGCATAAATATAGTTGCAAGTATAGAAAACTCTTGGAACAACCTCATGTTGATGAGGATCGAAGGAGTGGTGAATATAAAGTAATAAAAACACAAGTGTAGCTTTATAGTAAAACCAAACCTTCAAATAAAATAAATCTAGAGCCAAAGTCCAAGAAACTTCCCAAACAAGATATAAGGTATAACAAAGGATGTTTATTTAGTGCTTCCATCCTAACACAAATATGACTTCATCAGAAGTTACTTTATAAGAAGAGGTGAATTTAAACCAAAAGATGAAAGGTTAATATTAGTGGCCCAAGATAGTGGACTACGTATGTGTTGGTGTGCAAACTCCACTGGGATCTACTTCTAGATCTACCATAATGTTGAATTTCAGAATGTTGACACTACAAACTTGAATACTCAAAATACCAAAAGTTTACAATGCCAAGTATCAAAACAGTGAATACTGACAGAAACTACTTAAACAGGTTAATATCCCCTTAAGTATTACAACTCTGTTCCTAAAAGGGGTTCTATTATGTTAATTGACACAAGGGAATATACTACTAATGCTAACTGAACCAGGAACAAAATAAACCCCGCCCTAATCAAACCCACCATCCAACTACCTCAAATGGAAATAAAAATTTTTTTCACATTTTTGCAGGGGGGATTATACCCCCTACACCCCCCGTGAAAATTAAATATACCAACTCCAAGATTGCACCACATTGACTAAAAGTGTAAACACCCAAGGCATACCTGCATCTGCACTACAGTCAGCTAATGTGCTACGCGCATACACTACCACCGTATGAAGCAGGAACTGTAAAAAGAATTCCATGACATATTTTAAAAAAGAGAAACATTTTACCCTGCAAAGGTAAGCACACTTCTTTTCAATGGTTAAATTACACAAGCTTCAATACCTGAGAATACTTTAAAACTACTAGTTAAACTTAGCAAACATGACAACAAACCTTAACAACCATAAACATGTACAATGTTAAATCTACTAACTACCCTAGAACACTTACTTTTACAAAAATACTAACCAAATATAAACACTCAGGACTTCCTAACTTTAAATAACATTTAATTTTAGTAAATGATGGTATCCACTCTACAGCCAAAACAATACGTTACTATATATATTTCGATATTCTGAAAATCAAACATATAAACTTTCGGTATTCTAACAACTCGGGTTTCTGGTCTTGACATTCTGAAATTCGACATTATGGTAATTCTGGATCTAGAAGTAGATCCATCCATTGAACATGTGGGAGAAACAGGCAAATGTAGATTTTGTAAAACAGAATTGGAATCAGTCGCACATCTTGTTGCTGATTGTGATGTACTAATGGCAGAAGCACTGTATACTGAAAGGCATAATAATGTGACAAGATTGTTGCATTGTGGATTGTGCAAACATCATACTGAAGTGTATGAAAAACATTGGAAACATGAGCCACAAGGCATTACAGAAAATTATGAAGTTTATCTCACATGGGATCACCCATTACCAACAATTCAAAAATAGATGGGAGAAATATTGGAAACCCAAAAACCTTTGCGAAATTAAAAAAAGTCTAAATAATTGCTTTATAGTCTTCACAAATATTAAGTATAATGTGTGAATAGTAGATATAACATTTGTGCTGTTTTGTTGTATGAATAAAACAACTGTTGATAGTGCAAACATACAAATGATGTCAGTTCATATTTCTCTGCTTCATTGCTACTCTTGTCCTTTGTTGCCTATGTATCCACTAATTAGACTCCTGCTGCTTCAGTGGCGTGCTGTCCAAGAATGCATATCTGTGTTCCGCAGTGTCATAATCTCAAAAGTAATTGCAAGCACCATCCCAAAAGTCATCAGTCTTGACGCATCAAGCCTTCTACTTAACTTATATTGCATATACTAAGCAGTCTGTACATAGCCCATGCAATATACAAATATGTATATGCTGGATATTTTTGGTCCTTAAGATCATACTGTACCCTGTATATAACTTGTGTGCACAGCCTAAACCAGTACTAAACCACCTCCCACTATGTAACAAAATATTGCACTATAGATGTGTACTGCTTGATGGTGGATGCTGATACTGCACTTGGGTGTCCCACTGCTACAGCTGATCAGGATGGTGCTTGTACATTTATTTTTTATGTCTGACTTGTCCAATACTTCCTCCACTTTTCAGCTAATCTGTGCCATAGTGTCCCATATGCATGAATTTTGAATGGAGCAGGTTGCCTAAAAAAAAGTTAATCCTGATATCTCTATGCAATATGGCATTTAACCTGATCTACAAATGTTCACAGGAAGTGTGCTGTATCCACCTACCCTCCTGAAATGTACCCTTGGTATTGGTTCATGGGTTTTGGTTTTCAGCCTTGTGGATGAGAAGGTCACAATCCAAATGTTAGCAACCAAAATCAGCTGTCAGCTGCAAAACAAAGAACATTTGCAGAATAAGCCCTGTCTGCCTTTATGGGGACTTCACCCCAGCACCACCCTACTTACATATACTGAGATTGCACCACCTGAGGAGAATAGTGCATGTCTCTTCCCAATATTTTGTAGTCTTAATCATGTAAGTGTGCTTCCATTTTTCTGGTTGTGTACTTGCCTGCAGCCATTTGAAAGGTATTTTTATTTCAATTCCTGAACTCACAAATATGATCTTCTAAATACAGGGAGATTAATTAAACAGCAGCATGGTAACTGAATAAAATGTCCACACATAGTGAGAACCATGATGATGTCATGAATGTCTCCATGGTCTAAATAAGTGCTTTATAGAGTCTTCACATATGTTAAGTATAACGTGAATACTAGACATAACATTTGTACTGTTTTGTTTGTTTTGTTGTATGAATGAAACAATTGTTGCCAGTGCAAACACAGGGCATGACACTTCATCTGTTCTAATACAGGGCAAAATACAAATCAGAGGAGCTTAACATGTTTACAACATGTAACCCCTTGTTTCTGACTTATTAAACTCAGAACACATTTTGTACTTTTCTAGGATGACATTATCATCAGTACATTAGACTGCAATTTGTACATAATCAACAGAAGTATGAATTGTGATTGTACACTAATGTCAAGCACTGTATATGATATTGTTAGGAAATACCTAGAAATAAATGTTATCCAGTAAAAATGTCCCTACAAATTTATGAGACTTGTTTACCAAGGTTTGACCTTGCATCTGTATTACATTACTTTGCAGAACATGCTATATCACTATGGGTTTATGAAGAATGAGTTTTCTAGTTTGTGTGTATCTCAAGTTTTTATATGGTTTAGGAAATATACCAGAAGGAGACTGTTTATCCTATCAAAGGTAGATGCACTAGACATAGTTTGGAGAATTATTTGGAAAGTTCATACATATGTACTAAGTTAGTTACCATTACAGGCCATTTAAGAATAGCTCATTTCCATTTCAAAGGTGAGAATCAAAGCCTGTACCTTGTGTCTGTGGGGTAAACACCTTAACTGGTATGCCAAACACCAACCCCAAAAATGTGTTGAAATTCCCTGACCAGGAATTAAGTCCAGGCTGTGGTGGTGAAAGCACAGAATCCTAACCACTCCTTTATGGAGAATTACTCAGAAAAGTCCTATGAAGAATCAGAGTCCTGTGAAGTATCTACAAGAGAATTGAGAGTCCTCTTAAAAAAATGAAAAATCAACCAGAGACCCATAAAAATTAATATGACAGACTCTTCAATGGATATTCATGACAGACAGCAAGACTAATAAAAATGTCAGGAGACTTTCCAACATGGCTGCACACTGATCAACAGCTTAATTTCAGTTCACTCAGTGTGAAAAAAAGAAACTGATAGATAAGGGCCAATAATCCTGTCAGTTTTGTTAAATTTCACTTACTGGGTGATAAGTACAGTGCTTGGATGCCAGCAAAGAAGAAACATACAGAGCCTGAAAGAAAATAATCTAGAAAAAGATGAAGAGAAAACACTGACTGGAAAGAATCATGCTGCTGTTCAGCAAAAAGCAGTTCAAGTTCCAACTTGATACAAAAGATGTCTTCCACCAATTTAGAGGAAAAAGTAACTCAAATGTGCTCAGAGCTGATTAAAATAAATAAAACATTGAAGGAGTATATCAACTGAAAGAACAAAAGGCTTGAAAAATGAAAGAAGCTCTAAAAAGCTATTCAGTTAAACTGATAAAACTGCAAAATTAGAGGTCAAAATAAAGAAAAGGCAGGCTGAGTATGAGACTGCTCAGGAAGAACGGTTTAAAAAATGGAAGAGTTAGAGGCCAGAGCATGCACAGAAAATGTACCTGAAAAACTGGAAGGAACAGCCTGTATTAATTTTATGAAAGCACAAATAAGTAACTGGATTGTTATTCTACATATGATTTGTTAACTGAAAGGGCACATCATTTGTATGTTCCAAATGTTGCCATGAGAAAGCAGCCAAGACCTGTATTAGTTAAGATGCCATCATATCACTAGAAACAGCTGATCCTGACAATATTGTGGCAGAAAGGCAAAGCATTAAAAATTGGAGACAGCAGAGTGTTTGTGGGAAATGATTATTCACTGTACACCAGAAGAGAAGCAAATTTATCCCAGCAATCAGGGAATGTTGAGAGGCAGATGAGAAATTCAAGCTGCTGTATCCAGCTATTTTTAGAATTTTTTTTCGGGAGGATCAAAGTAATTTTTTGATGCAGAACAGGCTAAGATAGGGCTGGTGCTAGCATTTTGGGGGCCCTACCCAGGAGAATATAAAGTGTGACCACATTCCCGTCACACCCCCTGTCAACCTCATTCAGCACCATTGAACAATCACTATAGTGTTACTAACATTCAGACTGTTAAGACTTGAAGTTCCAGGGCACACACACTGACTGGCACTTACTACTGTTACATTATGATAAGCCCCTGTATCTCAACAAGGTAGCAACTCACAGAGGTATATGCACACACAGCCTGGCATTTAGTAGCAATGTTGTTACATTGTGACAAGCCTCTGTACCATATCAAGGTAGTGACTCCCACAGAGGTACACAAAAGATACCCAGCCTGACTCCCACACACAGGACATGGACACACACAAGACAAAGACAGCACTACAGCAAGGCTGAACTGAGACACCCATACAGACTCCCTCACACAGGACAGACACACAAGACAGACAGCTCCACAGACGCTTGCACACAGGACAGACATCCACACATGATAAAGACAGCACTACAGTAAGACAAACAAGGTAGCCACTCACAGAGGTATATGCACACACAACCTGGCATTTAGTAGCAATGTTGTTGTGACAAGCCTCTGTACCATATCAAGGTAGCCACTCCCACAGAGGTACACAAAGATACCCAGACAGACTCCCACACACAGAACATACTCTCACACAGATACAGTATTATAGCAAGACTGAACAGAAACACACAAGACCAACAGCTATACAGCCTTTTGCAAACAGGACAGACACCCACACATGATAAAGACATTACTATAGCAAGACTGAACATTAACACCCACACATACTCCCTCACACAGGACAGAAACACTCAATACAGACAGCTACACAAACACACATAGGACAGACACACAAGACAAACAGCACTACAGCAAGACTGAACACCCACACAGATTCCCATACACAGGACAGAAACACCCACCCACACAGAACAGAGGCACACAAGACTAGGACATAACTACAGCGAGATTGAGCAGAGACCCACACAAGACGATGGCAGCACTACCACAAGACAGAACTGAGACACCATACACAAACTCCCAAACACAAGATGATGGCAGCACTATGGCAAGACTGAAACACACAAGAAGTATTAGATAAACTGACCCCATCACACAAGACAAAGACAGTTACTGATATACAGAACAGTCACACTTAAGAGGCACACAAGACTGCAATGGGACAGGCATAGAAAAATTACAGACACACAAGGCATACAGGGGAAAACCATGGGAATTACAGAGCCTGAGACAGACAGACTCAATCACAAAGAAACACACAAGGCATACAGGAGAAAACCATGTGGATTACAGACAAACCAAAAGAGAAACAGGTGAAATCAAAAATCACACAGATGACAGACACCAGAGTGTCATTTATCTTCAGTGTGCAGTTACCACCTCAGCTTTTCTGACTGCTGCCACTTTTAGTGCCATGATCAATCTGTTCTGCCTATGCATCTGTCCTGGCCTCATGATGAGCCCTGCCACTCCCAATTGTCTTGGCCTCACGATGAGCTCTGCCACTTCTAGCTGCCTTTGCCTCAACAAATCCTGCTGCTTTTCATCCTCTTTGTACTATTTGGTCCTACCTGCTGGAGTAAGCAAAATCAGTGAATCCATAGCATACTGTACAAGCCAGGCTAAGGTGATACCTGAAATTTACTGTCATACAGCATTCTAAAAGATTAATGGAAAGGCAATATGAGCACATACCTAGAGTTTTACTGGGATCTTACAAAATGTCCTCCAGACAAAGGCTTCAATGGGCTGCCTTGCGATAAACCTTGTCCTTCTTCATGCTCAGTTGAAAGCACAGCTAAGCCTAAAAGTCTCTCCTGACTGATGAAAGTTGGCACGTCTTTATGAGTTTCAGTTTAGAAAAGCTGCACTCTGCAGTGGTCACTGCAACAGATGCAACCAAATAAATGCACAGTGAAACATTATTTATGTAGATGTCCTGCAAGTGGATCCAAATGAGTAAACTTAACACAGTCCGTGGTGATGATTCATTATCAATCATTTGAGAAAGCCTTTTCAAGGTCATGCCCAAGGTCAGAGTCATCAATGTCACAGATGCCACTTATCCTGTCAGTTTGTGTCTTCCACAACTTCACTCAAGGCTTTAATATTTAATAAAAATCCAAAGGCCTTATCAAACTCTAAAAGCTGCTCAAACTGGTCAGTAAATGATTGTATTGTGTTTAGCACACACTGAAGTACTTACACATAGTTTTACCATTGGATACTGTACAGTCTCATCCTCTCCTTCATACTCAAAGAAGCACCTTAATTTCCTCTTCCTCTTTTCCTGAAATGTGGTGCCAATATCCAGTTCTTCTGCTATCTTGGAATCTTCACCTCTGACATGTTGAAATCTGGTCTCTGTAATTCTTCAACAAGTTCCTAGTTAATACCAGCACTTTTAACACACAGAAATATCAACTGATGGACTCTGCAGAACCTTGCTTGCACGATTTACCTCCATCAGCACATCATACCAAACCACTAAACATACAGTGAATAAATATGACATAGGTTACAAGCACAGTCACCTTGCTTGTTGATATGTTGCAATCTTTTGTATGTAAAGCTTCACCTATCTCCTGTAAATGCTTCCATGACTCCTTTCAACTAAAATTTTACTGCTTTAACAGTCTGTCCTGTATTCCCAGCGACTCTCAGACAGTGGCTTCACGGTGACATTTATGTGTTTCAAGAGTTAACATTGCATCATTGATGCTGAACAGAGTATGTAAATGTTCTGCAGACATCCAAAGAATGACACTACCTGTAGTGATGAATGTGCTCCATCACTGACTGTAAGATTTAAATTATGACTGGCTTATGGCACACAAAAAGCCTTTGATTTTATCCGTTTCATCCTGGCCTGATCCAGCTCTTCCCCCCTTCATGTTGCTGTCATTGTCATATCTTTGTCCTCAACAGTCGTTAATGTTTAGTTGATGATTTTGCAGAGTCTGAAGAAGTGCTTCTGTAAGTCCTGCTTTGGTTGTATCATTCACAGGCACAAATCTCAGAAAGTGTTCCTCAACCATGACTGCAGTCCTTGAAATGTCCACTTATCTAACTACTACATATTAAATAAGTAAATATTATAAAATAAATATTAAATAAATACTACAGTCATTTACTCTTGATTGCTAATGTCTGGCTTGCAATCAAGAGTCACAGAAGTTAACTGGCATCTTTCACCTTCCCCATTTGCAATCAGCTAGTTTATTTAATTTTGTATGTCTTTCCCAAGATAATAATCAATTACTTTTTTATTCCTAATACAATGCAAATTTTCAGCCATGACGGAATCAAACTGTGGCAAAAGCTGCACTTGGTCTAAGAAATTGCCATTGCCATAGGGGAACAGGGCATCAGTCATATGACGGAATGCCACATTCCGTTCCACCAGGTATTGGAGAATAGCCATAATGCATTCTAACACACCCTGCCAGTGAGTTCTCTCTTTTTCAACTACTGCTTGTCTTCTATTATCCATTGTCTGCCTAGTCTTTACTCTTTTTTTTCCCATTCCTTCCACTTCATCATGCACGCTGCATGCTCTGGTGTTTATAAGCTTCTGAGCCCACCAAGCCATTTTGTATTGGAGGGAAGCCTTCTAGCTTATCACTGGGAGTGGTAAGCACTAAGTAGCCTATCTACCACAAAAGGGGTGGTTTCTGGCCCAGAAATTGTAGTTATTGGCTGTTTGGGCAGTTTTTCCATCTCTGTCAACTTTTCTGGTTTGCCCATGTTTGAGCTTGTTTCCCACTTTTCCTGTAACTAGCAGTGCGCCATTCGGTAGGGACAAATCCTATGGTGAGGCTCTGATTGAACAGGCCACACAGGTGAGGTGCCAGTTCACACTGTAGTTCATGTAGAACACAGCCAGGGATATTGTCAGGTCCCATAGAAGCTGTACTCATGGCCTTGGACAGTGCTATTTTAACCTGTGCAGCAGTAATACTGTGTGCCTTGCAATCTACTGGTATTGTGATTGGTACTTTGGGGTGAGAGGGGTAAAGTTGGCACTGAATCTGTCGGCCAGTATATTGGCAATATCTGTTGGCTCGGTATAGGAGGTACCACTGTGCAGTAGCTCAGAGCAAATCTGGGTATTGCCGTGGAGATTCTTTACATAACTATAAAAGGCCTTGTGGCTGTCTTTACTATCAGCTGCAATTTTGCTTTCATAGCTAGCTTTAGAGGATTTGGTGAAGGATCTCAACTTTTTTGTTAGGGCTGATAAGTGAGTTTTTCCATTCTTGGAACTTCAGCTTATTCCACATCAGTTTCCTCCTTCTGTTGTAGAGTGTTTATGGCAGGGGACCACCAGATTGTCTTCCTTTTTTTGGAGGAGATCATCTTGGTTCTATTGTGTATGGTAAGATTCATGCATTTGTGTACGTGTTCGTACAGTGCATTCGTGTATGATTTGGCGGTCATGCAACTATTCTCCATTTACATGGGTTCCATGAAGTTAGCCACCTCTGTTTTTAGCAGCCAAAGTTAGCTTTGGAGTTTTTCTTGGTGGTTAGCTTTGCGGGGGGGGGGATATGGATTTCCAAGATGCTTAGTTTGTGGTTGGATCTAACCAGGGAGGAGCTGACTACTGGTGTACAGCCTGGTTAGATCCGACCACAAACTAAGTACCTTGGAAATCCACCCCCCCCCCCGCAAAGGTAACCATCAAGAAAAACTTCTCCAAAGCTAACTTTGGCTCCTAAAAACAGAAGTGGCTAACTGCACGGCACCCATGCAAATGGAGAATAGTTGCATGACCACCAAATCATACACCAATGCACTGTACGAACACATATACAAATGCATGGATCTCACCATACACAATAGAACAAGATGCTCTCCTCCAAAAAAAGGAAGCCAATCTGGTGGTCCCTTGCCATAAATAAACTCTACAACAGAAGGAGGAAACTGATGTAGAATAAGGTGAAATCCCAAGACTGGAAAAACTCCCTTATCAGCCCCAACAAAAAGTTGAGATCCCTCACCAAATCCTCTAAAACTAGCTATAAAAGCAAAATTGCAACAGATAGTAAAGACAGCCACAAGGCCTTCTATAGTTATGTAAAGAATCTCCACGGCAATACCCAGATTTGCAGTGAGCTACTGCACAATGTTACCTCCTACACCGAGCCAACAGATATTGCCAATATACTGGCCGACAGATTCAGTGCCAACTTTACCCCTCCCCCCAAAGGACCAATCACAATATCAGTAGATTGCCAGGCACCCAGTATTACTGCTGCACAGGTTAAAATAGCACTGTCCAAGGCCAACAATACAGCTTCTATGGGACCTGACAATATCCCTAGCTGTGTTCTTCATGAACAGAGTGAACTGGCACCTAACCTGTGTGCCCTGTTCAATCACAGCCTCACCTCAGGCTTTGTCCTTATCGAATGGCTCACTGCTTCAGTCATTCCTCTCCACAAAGGAAGAGTGACTACAGACCCTGGGAACTATTGCCTGATGAATCTGATATGCAAAGGTATGGAATGCATCACTATGGATGTAATAAACAAGGATAATCTCTAAACACTGGATCCCACACAGTTTGGTTTTTGAAGGGTAGATCATACCTGCTCAACTTGGTCGACTTCTTTGAGTCAGTCACCTGAGCTGTGGATGAAGGCAAGGTGGTTCATACAGCCTACCTTGATCTGGCCAAGGTCTTTGATACCATTCCCCACTCAGGAATCATAGAAAAACTCACTAAGCTAGTCATCAACCCCTATATCACTAGGTGGGTTGCAAACTGGCTCACAGATAGAAACCACAGTGTGAAGGTAACTGAATCCAAGTCAGACTGCCGACTAGTCACGAGTAGAGTCCCACAGGGTTCGGTCCTGGGTCCTTTCCTGTTTGGTATCTACTTCTCTGAAGTCCAGTCCAACACAAAGAGACTCTGGCTGACAAAGTTCACAGACGATTGGAAGTTGGGAGATTTTATTAACTCCCCAAGTGATGTTGACATCCTACAGAATGGCCTCTCTGAGACCAACGACTGGTGTCAGAACCATGACCTTAAGCTCAATGCCAAAAATGTGTTGTCATCCCTCTTGGGAAAATTACCACATTGATGGTAGTCCACTGAACACAGAAGGCTCTATAAGAGATCTGGGAACACAGGTTGACAGCAACCTCTCTTTTGATCACCACATTGCCACTGTGGTCAGAAAGTCCTTCTATGTGGCACATCTCATTACCAAGGGTTTTGCATCCAGGAAGAAAGAGGTCATTGTCTCCCTCTACTCTTCTCCCATTAGGCCAGTCATCGAGTTCAATGCCCCATTTGGCATGTACCTCACTAGACACCTGCAGCTATTGGAGAAGCCTCAAAATTACCTCACAAAGAGGATCCTAGGCCTTAAACACTTGTCCTATATGGACAGACAAAAAACTCCAAGTATTCTCTGTCTCATATCGCCGACTTAGACGCGATCTCTGCTTGACTTACAAAGCCATGTCTGACCCTGTTCTGTTAGAAATGCTACATCTAAAGAAATTCCAATCCCTCCACACCACACACTCCAGAGACCTCAACCTCATTACCACAATCAACAGAACATACTGGAGGGACAGGTTCATAACCCAGAGACTGCCCATGCTATGGAGTAGACCTCCCATACATGTTAAGCAGAGCACCTCACTGATCCTCTTCAAGAAAAATCTTGATGAGTGGATGGAAAATAGAAAATTCACCCCGAGGATAACTCCAGTGGCTCTACTTGACAGAGGCACTGGGAACTATGGTCAGGTGGCACAATGCCAAGGTAATTCTATGGCTAGGCTTGTAAAGGCCCCAAGGCCTATGTAACCTATCAGATTTATTTAATAGACTGACTGAGGCAAACCCTCAACTTTAAGGTGCCCTTTGCCACAATATGCGAAACAAAAACTCCAAGCTAGCCAACCACTGTAAGCTGTTAGTGTCTTAACTGTAAGCTCAAGCTATAAACCTACAACCTATCCCTTACACTACCTGTGACACTTGCCTCCTCTGCTTAGAAAATATAGTTCACTAAATATATGTCACTTTTGTGCATTACTCTCCAAGTATCCTCTACCATATTGCACACTTGATGACAGTACTGTTAAGCCCTGACCACTGCAAAAAATGCATTTGTGTTAAGCAGAAAAACTGAAGCTGACACACCAAGTCAACTAAGAGTTACACAATCCATTGTGCAAAGCATACCCAACAAGAAATGATCAGTTGATTCCATCTAGCACTGTAAGTAGAAAAACTGAACAGAAGCGAGGACCAAGAGGCAAAACAACTGCAGTACAGGCAGTGACCAGTAGGCAAAAAGAACAGTAATGCAGGCAATAGGCACAACTGAAGTGCATTACAAAATACACAGCCGCATTGCATAATGACTTCCAGAAAGACTGAAGAATAACTGTGACCAGTAGGCAAAAAAACGTAATGAGAAAGGCCCAAATCACAGTTTTAAGTCAAATACCAAACACTGGCAGCAAACCTCAGCTTATTCTACAGAAGTTTCCCCCTTTCACCCCCAAACATGCGAAGAGGCCCCAAAATACTTAAAATATTTCTATACAAGCTGTCTGGAACACGTGATTAAAGTCTGAAAGAACAAACGGTTAGGTAGAAATTCACACGTTTTAAGGGGAGCATAGCTGTCAACCTTCCATCTCCAAAATGAGGAACACTGCCTATCATAATGTGGAACAAATGGGCAAAATGTGGAACACTTACTAATGGCTTACTAACAACTTCAACTAGGAAGCTCATAGGATGGCTAAAATGTGATATTTTCACTTGTAGAATAAGTCTTTTAATTAAATAATATGATTCAGTTCTATTTACCATTGATAACAGCTAAAATATTGTTAACATTGAATGTGTGACAGGCCATTTCAATGTGGAACTTCGAGGAACATGAAATTTTTAAGACCCAAATGAGGAACATTCCTCAAAATGAGGTACACTTGAGAGGTATGAAGGGGAGAAACCCAAACTATGAGGCAAGAAAAAAGTTATGGAGCAAAAGCAAGACATTCCTAAAAACTATTCCCACTTAAATCACAAATCAGCCAAAATTAAGGAATGCAGTGTAACATGTACAACATTTTCATACACCTAACACTACCTCTCAATCTCTTAGCACACAGCTCTCCGAACACACCAAAATCATTGGTAGAACAAAGGAGTAAAATCATGGCCTTGCTAGAAAGCCTCATTTATGAGAGACATAATAGAAGCACCAAGCAAGCATTTGTAGACAGACATTCCCACAACCAACCCCCCTCCCCTGCCCCTTAGCAAAAGAACTCTGTAAAAAAGCATAAAGCTACGGAATGTATCCTGCGTTACACAGAGGATATGAAGTCCAATTTTCTAGTAGCTTCAGCCCTCAACATTTTGCTACATAATCATTTTGTGAGCAAGGAACAGACCAAAAGTATCAGGCAAACATTCTACAACATTTTCCTAGCTCCTACCCCCCCGACTCTCATCACAATTATTCTAGTAGACAAAGCCACAAATAATTGCAGAACAAATGCATAACATCAGGGATAGTTTAAAGCATTGCTATGATAAACTTAGAAAGATCCTAGCATAGCAGGGTTTGCATTAACATGCATTAAAACATCAGTACATTCTGTAGAATTCTCAAAGCCACCCCCCCCCCCACTGTCTCAGCATCATAATTCTAGACGAAGTATATACAATTTAAAAAAATGAGACAAAAGTGTAACATTAAGGATTTAAAACAACATGCTTATGAACTAAAAAATGCTAGAACAGATTTTGCAGGAGGATGCATTCCATGAACCCACATTTTTGATGAGGAACAGGCTAAAAGTACCAGGCAAACATCTAAACATTGTGCAACATTCTAACACACCCACCCCTTTCCTAACCTATCTGCTTAACAATTCTAGGCAAAGCCAAAAATAATTGCAGAACAAAAGCGTAACATCAAGGACAGTTTAAAACATTACTATGATAGTAAAACAGGGTTTGCATAATCATGCATTAAGATTTCAGTACATTCTAAGGAATTCTTACAGCCCCTACCCCCACAATGTCTCAGCACAATAATTCTGGATGAAGTGAAAACAAAATAAAAACAAAACAAAGGTTTAACATTAACAATGTGCTTATGAGTTAACAAAGTTGCTGGAATAACAGATTTTGTAGTAACATGCATTGCACGACCCCATATTTTTTAATGACAAACAAAAAATACCAGGCAAACATTTGAACACTCTGCAACATTATCACAGCCCTAATCCCACTGCCAAGCTCTCAGCACAATAACTCAGGACAAAGCAAAAAATTATCATAGAACAAAGTTGTAACATCAGTGATAGTTATAAATATTGCCAGTATATACAGTATTAGCATAACAGGGTTTGCATTAGTATACATTAAAACAACCCCCGGGATTCAATAAAGTCTACACTTAGTTCATAGGTTGGTACTAGGCTATCAGCCTAGCCTATCAGTTGCTGCAAGCCTAGTCATAACAATTCCCTGAATATTTCTTCCCACAATATTTACTTCTCTGGACCCCTGTCTAGCAGGCAACTGACATGATCCCTGGGGTGAACATGTATGTCAAGCAGAGCGCCTCATTGGCCCTCTTCAAAAGGAACCTTAATGATTGGATGGGAGATAGGAAATTCACCCCGGGGATCATGTCAGTCACCCTGCTAGACAGGGGTCCAGAGAAGTAAATATTGTGGGAAGAAATATCCAGGGAATTGTTATGGCTAGGCTTGCATAGGCCCTAGGGCTGATAGCCTAGTACCAACCTATGAACCTGTGAAATAAGTGTAGGCTTTATTGAATCCCGGGGGTTGTTTTAATGTATACTAATGCAAACTCTGTTATGCTAATACTGTACATTATTACTGTATAGTGTACACTAAGGTTACACTAAGTGTACAAGATATATATTCTATAAAATTCTTATCTCATTTTAGTGTTTTCTAGTCACTCAAAAAAATTACACTAAGTGTACATACAGTCTACACTTTGTGGTAACCTTTATGAATCCCTGTCAATATTTAAAGCAGCAAAAATATCAGTAGGAAAACTAAAATTAGGAGGGAGAAGGTGTGTGCAATGTCTGTGTTATCTGTTCCTCAGAACGGTGTACACTTAGTGTAGGCTTTATTGAATCCAGCCCAACATCTATACTTTCTACAACATTCTCACAGCTCTTAACCCCACTTCCAACCTCTCCACATAATAATTGTGGTTAGAGCAAAAAATTAAGAACAATGGCATAGAATAATGGATAGTTGTAAGCATTGCTGGTATACACAAAACAATACTAGCATAACAGGGTTTGCATTGCTATACATTAAAACATCTGTACGTTCTGCAGCATTCTCAGATTCACTATCCCCCCACTACCAATCTTTCAACACAATTGTAGACCAACAAGAATAAATGAATGGACATTCTTGTACAAGACTGACTAAAAAGACTACATCAAAGCGGGACATTAATTATTACAAACAAACCTCCCTTCCTCAATCTCTTAGCAGACAAATTCTGCACAAATGTAAAGTAAAACTGTTACAACAGCCCCTCAGCCCCCCAATCCTCTTAGCACAAGAACTCTGCACAAAAAGTTAATACAATCATCTCCATAGATTTCTTCACCCTCCCCTGCAAAAAGAAGGCTGCTAGTAATCCTCTGCTCCCTCTTCATGAGTGTAGACTGATCTGCTGCTTGCTTCCCCTCCACACAGACAAGATTAGTTCAGCTGTTTTAAATTGCCCTTAAAAGGACAGATTTTTAGATCTTTTAGAAATTGCCCTTGCAAGGGCAGTTGAGAATACCTTCACTTGTCCTGCAATCGCTCCTGGAAAGCTTGAATCCTTAGTCCACCCGCACATCGGTAGTCCAGAGCCCAAATCTGCAGATAAAAGCAAAGTAAACTCCTCCCTTGAAAAACAAGAAGAGAAGTTTTGCTTACCAAACACAAACTTTCCTTTTTAAAAGCAGTTGACACAGGAAATGCTTTGCAAGGACCAATCAGGTCCTTGCTTCATCACTTCCATGTAAAAAAACCCCAAAAACTACAACTTACTTCCAGGACTGACTCCTGAAACTACAACTTACTTCTCTGGCTGCTGCTGCTAGTCAGGTCTCTTGCTTCACTGAAGTGGACCTGATTCAGTGCAACTTACAGGCAAGTTTAAAAAAAAAAAAAAAAAAAAACAAAAAAAAGTTTGCAATCATGCAGTGACATCACATAGTTGTGTGAACATCCAGGAGTCTCAGAGTAATGAACAGATGAGTTGGAGAAATCTGAAGCTGCTGCATGTGGGGTCCCTTGTACATGGGGAGATAATCAGGGGCTCCCCATGGCTGCAGGTTCAGTAGGTGCCTAATGCCGGCTATGGGCTAAGGGAGGAATGCAAAATTTGTCCAACAAAAAAAAAAAAAAACAAGCCTGCAAACAGAAGGGGTCTCTGCTTCTCTTTCTTCTGATAATAAAGCTCATAGAGAACCTTTGCTAGTGAAATATTTCCAATGTTTCAAAGGAAAATGCTTGAGAGAAAAAAGCACAGGAGTTGACTAAAGAATCAGGAGTATCTTGGGCTTGAACCAGAATCTGGGTTAGGAAATGGATATGAACAGAAAGAAGAACAGCAACTAAAATTAGTGAATAAATGTGAGACTATACAATATCAATCACATTTGTGAAATATGGCTTTATAAGAAAAATTATTGTGAAAGACTGGATTTTTGTTGATTTTGTTAAACTTGGGACTGTCAGGATTATACATCACTTCATGTCATTAATGTTTGGAAGGACACTGAAAGGAAAAAGAGGAAGGAAGGGGAGAAAAAGTAAAGGTAACTAAAACAATTTTTGTTCTTAACAGTACCTGTATAAAACATTTCATGATATGAATTGCATATTATTAAGTAGTTTTAGAGATTCTTATATGTGATAAAGATACTAAATTAAACATATGTTACTCTCTTTCAGTTTTAAGAAATAATAAGCGTAACAGTGTAAAAAGAGAAGAAAGGCTGGACAAAAGCATGTTTAAGTTAAGAAATTGTAATATTGGACTGTTGGGATGGGGTATGAGGTGTAAAAGTGCAGTAATTGTAGTATATTTAAAACCTAAATGTTTTACATTTGCATAGACAAATGCTTGGATTAATGTCACTGGCTTAGTCTATTGACAATTTTTTTGATAAGTAAGGAGGTTTTACAAATGAGACCACAATTTTATTTAAGTAAATACATGTTCAGTGTCATTTGAGAAGCCTCCAGCTGAGACCAGATGTATAGCCATTGAAACAAGCTGACTAAAGCTGAAGGCAATAAATTGATAGGTCTGGACATTTATTTACTGAGATAAATATAAAATTAAAATGTACAAGGGCATGCAGCTCAGTAAAAAAATAAAGTTTAAAATTTCTAGAAGTGAGTACGAGATAGAAGCTTTTCTGGCAATTAAATCTTTACTACATTTACTAGAACAGAGTATAATTTAGTTTAATTTAAAGATACCCCCAGGATTCATGAAGCTCGGCGCAAGGCCGGCGTTTGGCTTGCGCCGACCGTGCGGCATGTAGATGGTGCAGTAGCGCCATATGCATATTAATGAGGGCATGCTGCCGCCACAGCCACGTGCATAGGAAATGAGCGCGAGTGCATGGGGTGTGTCGAAGTGCCGCATGTAGGCGTGGAAATGTCGGCTGTTGACATGCAACCTAAAATGCTTGAATATTACAATCTGCCTGCAATAGTAATCACACCTGTCAGTGTCCGTGGATACTGAAACGTATGCAAAGCATGCAAGACAGTTCTTGCGAACACAAAATTAAGAAGCAAACACAAATGCACGTTAGCGAATATCAAGTCTCCATCCCTCGAACAAATGACATGTAAAACCATGTGCCCGTATTCTAATGCAGTGTAGATAGTTATACCAAGTGGAAGTGAAACGCATCATGTTAGCGCGCCGCCAATAGCTACGTCTAGCCCAATGGTCAGGGTTACCACCTGTCCCACATTGTGAGGGATAGTACACAGCTGGACAGTTGTGTCCATACCAAAACCATTATAAATGTAAAATATCCTGCGACCGTATGACATAATTATGTCCCACATCGCATGTAATAGTCACATACAATAGTTATTTCCGTATGTAACATACCACATGTTACAAGAAATAGAATAAGCAAGTAAACAAAACAGAAGGAGAATATAAACTGCTACAACAATAAGCTAACATGTAGGCATAAAACAAAAGTATTATCCGTAGTACTGACCGTGGGTATGTGTTGTCCTGTAGAATCTGATTTGTGTCTGGAA